>NW_010304669.1:129883-156045 GCF_000700745.2 Antrostomus carolinensis | reverse complement strand
TTTTTTTTTTGCCTGCAGATTTACTGGAAAACATTTTATTGTCAATTTTGCTTGTGGAGATCTTTGATGGTGGTATAGGGTTGGAAGAAAGCAATGCTTTGACTCAGTTGGGGTTTTTTTCTTCTGTCTGGAAAACAGGGCTAACTTTAAGATGTGTTATGACATGTATCTGTAGAAAACAACTCTCTTAGGCTTAAAATTAATTCTTGAATTCCTCTAGTTTGACTGTGATTGCACGTATTAAG
This sequence comes from Antrostomus carolinensis, assembly GCF_000700745.2. Lineage (NCBI taxonomy): Eukaryota > Metazoa > Chordata > Aves > Caprimulgiformes > Caprimulgidae > Antrostomus > Antrostomus carolinensis. The sequence goes on along the minus strand of NW_010304669.1, from coordinate 155,800 downwards.
TCAATGGTTGGAGAAAGGGAAATGCAACATTTACAGTAAACCTAATATTTACAAATCTTGTTTTGCTTCTGTTGTTTATATGATGAAAAAGGTTTCTTAGAGTACACACAAAAAACCCTGCTTCATTCTGCCCGAGTCTGAATAAGGGAAGCATTACTGTTAATGTTGATCATGAGCCCGTGGAGGTAAAGTGTTCTTTATTGCAGGGGATTTGTGTGCTGTGGCTGCAGTGTGACTCTAGGAAAGGGAAGGGTAGAGCTGGCTGGCAGTTCTGCTGTTCTGTAAGAATTTGTTTGGTTGTTTTGGGTTTGTTTTTTTTTTAGGAAGCTCTGGTGTTTCATAATGTATTAACAAGTTAAATGTTTATGCTGTGTGTTTGTCTCTGTGGTCTTAACACTGTAGCTTACTTTGCAAAGAGGAAGGTAAAGAATTTCAGTTAAATGTCTCTGCTTAGCTTATTCTCTCTGTGTTTTTCTATAGTTGTGGTCATCTCTGCATCTGAGAAATCTCGCTGCTCTGAATTTTGATATAACAAAGTATGGCCAAAACAATGGTATCAACGGATCTGTCACAATGTGTATGTTTGTGAAGTTGCTGTGATGGCATCCACCTGCTGTGACTGTTGCAGTTCTTGTATAATAGGTGTCTGGAAAAGCCTGTGCTGGTACATTAATTCCTATTTTATTAAGGGGATTCTACAGTTAATATGGATTCCTAGCTTTTTACCAGGCTCCATGGGAATCTTGGTTAATATCTGTTTTAGTCTCCTGGGAATGCAGGTTAAGGATTTCACTTGTTAATTTCTACATCCAACTTGATAGGAGAATTTGGCAAGGTTTGAAATGGTAAATTGAATGAAGGAGTGACAAATTAATCCAAACCACTTTTAACTAGGGACAAAATTGTAGCAAGGAACAACTTTCAACAGCTTCTTTCCAAATTGAGACCTTGTATTAATTGCAATTTTGAGCAATCCTTTTTTCTTTTTTCTTTTTTCTTTTTTCTTTTTTCTTTTTTCTTTTTTCTTTTTTCTTTTTTCTTTTTTCTTTTTTCTTTTTTCTTTTTTCTTTTTTCTTTTTTCTTTTTTCTTTTTTCTTTTTTCTTTTTTCTTTTTTCTTTTTTCTTTTTTCTTTTTTCTTTTTTCTTTTTTCTTTTTTCTTTTTTCTTTTTTCTTTTTTCTTTTTTCTTTTTTCTTTTTTCTTTTTTCTTTTTTCTTTTTTCTTTTTTCTTTTTTCTTTTTTCTTTTTTCTTTTTTCTTTTTTCTTTTTTCTTTTTTCTTTTTTCTTTTTTCTTTTTTCTTTTTTCTTTTTTCTTTTTTCTTTTTTCTTTTTTCTTTTTTCTTTTTTCTTTTTTCTTTTTTCTTTTTTCTTTTTTCTTTTTTCTTTTTTCTTTTTTCTTTTTTCTTTTTTCTTTTTTCTTTTTTCTTTTTTCTTTTTTCTTTTTTCTTTTTTCTTTTTTCTTTTTTCTTTTTTCTTTTTTCTTTTTTCTTTTTTCTTTTTTCTTTTTTCTTTTTTCTTTTTTCTTTTTTCTTTTTTCTTTTTTCTTTTTTCTTTTTTCTTTTTTCTTTTTTCTTTTTTCTTTTTTCTTTTTTCTTTTTTCTTTTTTCTTTTTTCTTTTTTCTTTTTTCTTTTTTCTTTTTTCTTTTTTCTTTTTTCTTTTTTCTTTTTTCTTTTTTCTTTTTTCTTTTTTCTTTTTTCTTTTTTCTTTTTTCTTTTTTCTTTTTTCTTTTTTCTTTTTTCTTTTTTCTTTTTTCTTTTTTCTTTTTTCTTTTTTCTTTTTTCTTTTTTCTTTTTTCTTTTTTCTTTTTTCTTTTTTCTTTTTTCTTTTTTCTTTTTTCTTTTTTCTTTTTTCTTTTTTCTTTTTTCCTTTAGTCCTTGCAATTTCTCTTCTCATCCTCTTTCCCCAGTCTCACAAGTGCAATTTTCAGAGAAATTATTCCTCTTCCTGTGGACAACATTCGTGACAATTACCTCTTTCATGTTTTAAGGTTCCACAACTGAAAATGCTTTTTTAGACTCTGAAAATGCTAACAAAAACCAAAAATCCTCAAAACTCTTCTACAGGAAGAATAATTTTATGGAAAAAAACCCCAAAACCAAATTCTTAACCAGTTCTCTGCCAAACAAAAGCAAATAGTATAAAGTTCATGCAAAGTTTAGGTATCTTTCTACCCACCTGTCTTAATGGTTCTATGTAATTACTTCAAAACTAGCATGTTACAAATGTGTATGACTATCCATGAAGCCTTTTATCTGGCACATTAACAGAGACTACTAATCACATCCTACTAAGCTTTTTCCAAAAAGAAAATACAAAACACTTGTGTATGTAATTAAGCTTTTAATGGTTTACCTTCAACCAAAGTGACTTACTGCATCATAATGTTCTGAGAGAGGTTGTATATCTACAGGTGAAGACATGCATAGGTAGAGTTGCTGCCAGTGTAGTAGGTGTACAGCATCCTGCTTGCAGGCAGAGATGTCGTTAGAAGTCTGGTCCTTGCTTCGTGGCTGTGTCGTCAGGGATAGATTGTGAAAACATTTGTGAAAAAACTGCCTGGTGAGACACAGCACAATAAATTCAGTGCTATGTATGGGGTAGATCAGCATTTCAGTCATAATTGTTGAATTGTGGGGAAATGAGCATCCCATCTTCCCTTTGTTCCCAAACTGTACCTATATATACAACGTTATTTAAATGAGGTTCTTGATATGGGCTTTGCACAGAAGACTGGAGTGTAGAAATGGCTTTTGCAGTTAATACATTCTTGGGGCTGACACTACAGCTACTACAGAGCAGCAGGCCCAGTTCATACCCCGTAAATCAGCAGCAGCAAGGTTGACATAATTATCATAATTACCTTTAGTAGCTTTCTAAATTTGATGTCACGTTATATAAATAAAATTGCACAGATATTTACATAACCACGTCCTTATGTACAGTAGGAGAAACACCTCATGTACGGAGCTGAGATGGGATTGTTTTGGGTGTGGTCACTTTAAACTCTACACAAACAGCTGTGCTCACATGTGCATATAAATCTGTCATAACATTGTAGTACTAGGCGATTTTTTGACAGATGATATATAATTGAATATAAAATTTTTAATTGAGCCTCTCTCAACTTGTTCAGTTATTCTTTTCAAAATCAATTGGTTGGCCAACCTATTGAGCTATGGTCCAATATGGCCTGATTTGAGAAGACAGCTATTGATTGGGGTTTTTTTGGGGTTTTTTTAGTATGACACATTTCTTTTGGGCAAAGACAGCATGGTAGTTGTACTTAATGGCCCAGCACTCATTACTCTTCTGTGAAAAGAGAGCGCAGAAGTACACCTTATTTGAAGTTTGCATTACAGCCACATAATCAGACTAAATTTTTAAGTCTGACTGAATTTAATAGTGTGAAATGATGACCTGTTAACACTTTCAAAAGGCCTCAAGGGATTTGGTTAAAACAATGCAATCTTTTTCACATGATTTGAACACAATTTGTAGAATATTCAAGTGCTCCATTTTTATAAACAACCAGAGCCTGTAAATCAATAATAAGACCAATGTGACTCATCTGTTGTGAAGCAACACATGAAAATCTTGTATGTTGTCCAGCTGTCCAGTATCAATAATGGTGTAATGTCTGATATATTAATAAGCTTTCATTGCAACTTGATATTCCTGGGTGTCTTCCACTCCTTTTTTCTTGCCTGCCATGGGCTTCCTATGTGACCAATGACAAAATCTTAGCTCTGTCTTAAGTCCCATTTTATAGCTGTAAAAAAGAAAGGACAGAGCTCAGAATCTGTGGTAATGTGGAATTTATTATTCACCTAATCCGTATATTGAATGTGGCTTAGTACATACTTAAGTAACTGACTAGGTCTAGTTTAATAAGTATCTAAAACATAAAAACTAAATCAATTTAATTATTACTAGAAAAAGAAAAAAGTAAGCAAGCTAACAAATGTTAAGGCCTCAATCTTTCCATCAAATCTGTCGAGAGAAATCCTTTGGCTTAAGAGGAATTTGAGCACAAATTGGACACCTGAGTATGAAGTGAATTCTTATGAGTCTCAGAAAGCATTTGTTATCTGACTGTCCATATACATTATTGCAATAGGTCACACTGCAGCATCTCGTTGTGTTCATAGAGGCTTGGCACAGAAGACATAAATGTCCTCTTAGTGTTTGGTCTGTCTTTAATGAAAATTATATGAACAGACCAATTCCATTACTTCTACTTGGAGTCATGTCTATTACATTATTAATGTTGATATATAAAAAGGTAATAAGTTCAACTAGCTATGGATTAAACTGCAACAAGGAAGAAAAAAAGTTAAATGAACTTAGAGGATCTAATATAAACCATGCAAGGAATTTATATGAAGTTGAAAGCTAAGAATCTTGGCATGAACTCTGGTTTCAGTGCATGTTTATGCGTGGCAGGCTGCCAGACCACGTTCTGAGCATTAACTAAGCTGTTTCTCTAAATTTCATTGCTTACAGAGTTTCAGTTCAGGCTATCATGTTAAAGCCCTCATGCATTATATGCTTGGAGATGCTTTGGGACCGTGCATGCTTAATAAGGGAGGCTACGTTTCTCAGACTTGTTGTGGATGAAGTTACATGTAACTATCAGCAGCATAAATAGTTATATATAAATAGATTAGATATTAGATTTCCCAGGTTGATGATGGTCTAGTATCCCCGATACGATCCATTGAAAAGACAATTTTGTCAGTTATTCGTGTACATCACCTTTCTGAGCCTATGAGTTCCTCCTCATGCTTGACCAGAAGTGCAGTGTTAGGTGATAAAACAAATACAGGGCTAGGAACTGGGGGACCTGTATTGTTCCAGCCTTGTCACTGGTGAATTTTTGGACTTTAGGCTGGTTCTTCACTCTTCTGCACTGCCTTTCCTCTTGTTGCACTTACCTGTTTCTGATTTGTTTAGGCCAAAATGAGAAGTGTGGTAGTGAAACTTGATAGCAGAGAGTTGGAAAACATGACCAATACCGAGAAGGGTTGGAATAACAAGCAGGCAGAACTGGAAGACCTTGAGAACTCAAGTAATAGAAATGAAATGAAATTTAAAAGTACAAAGTAGAAGGTCATAGAATTGAGAGCTAACATGAATTTATTCTGCATCCTGGCAGCTCAGCTTGAAATAGATGAGAGGAAAAACCTGCGTACTTTTATTGATTTGCAGAGTTATTCTAAGTAATGAAAGTAATGCTACTGCGAGGAGAGCAAATATATTGTAGGAATTCATAAAATGAAAGATATCTGTTTCCATTGAAGAAACAGAATTGTACAATGTAGAAGAGAGAATCCTTGATTAGGAATATTGTGAGCACTTCTGATCACTGAAATTCATGAAAGATGAGTTTTTATGCATTTGGTGAGCCAAAGGCCTTCCAGCATCATAGGGGGAAAGCCTGGTTTAAAATAATATACTCTATTAGTTTACTCCCACAAAGTTAATTGTGTAAGAGGAGATTTGCTTCAGAATGTTGATTGAGAGGGGAACAGCAAAGGCTGCCTTGCATGAAGTTGAGATAAAGAAATAAGTAGATAATTGGTGACAGAAATAACCTTGTTCCTAAATTCAGGAATAATATTATTAGTTCACCTCCAGTTATATTTTAAAAAGTTATCTTAATGAGAACTTCAGTTTCAATATGTATCTTGTATGTTAACAGAAGATTATGATGTAGAAACCTGTAATAAAAGAACCTGGATTTTGGGATTCTAGAAGACTTGGCATCTCGTATCACATGTCTGTTCATTAAGTTTAAAGCCCCTTGCAGATGGTTGTCTTGCTCCCTATCCATACAGCTTCTAGTGAGGTGGAACCTGATCTGTGATACCCAAGTATCCCATAATCATTTTCTATTTTTGAGCTCACAGTCTGTTTGCATAGACTGGGTTAGTTCTGCTGTCTCTTGCCTTGCAGATACATGCCTTCAAATGTGATCTCACTACCAAGGACACAACAAATTTCAAGACACCACCTGATAGACTAGATGCTATGGGGAAACTACTTAGTTTGGGATTGCATTTTCTTTTTCTACCTTGTATTTAGATCTACAGGCAGAATGAAGCACTTTTCTGCCAACAACTTATTACCAGGACATCACATTTTTTGCTTTCTTCACCTCAAATGTAAGCACAGGTTTTTCTGGGATTCAGTGATCAATACAAATATTCCTGGAGAAACCATTCAGGCCCTGCTAATTATGTAGTAGTGAAGACAGTCATAAGAAAGGTTACAGTACACTTGAATACTGGATGTACCCAGTCAGTAAAGTTGCTGGGTTATGTGATGGGACACAGGCACCTCAGGCTTGCTTCCCAGGAGATTATCATTCCAAGGCCACCTTGAGATTTAATTGAGGGTGAAGATGGTGTATATGGCTTCCAGTGGATTTGAACTGAAGTACAACAGAGTTGCAATGTGATTTATGAGTCTACCCAGACACTCTTAGCATAGGTTGTCTCTTAGGGCAATCCTTACTCAACAGAGGGACAAGGCTGGAATATAAATGTGATTGAAGAGTACAGCTGAGATGTACTTGCCAAAGCTGCACGCAGCTTTACAGAACAGCAAAACATGAGACTGAATCTGTGCAAATGTAATTCATAATCATCTGCTTACAACCAGAAGAGATATGCTTATTGAAAATGCCCTTCTTGAACTTGACACTTTCCTTCTGTAGTGGACAAAGACTGAATCTGTGCAAATGTAATTCATAATCAGCTGCTTACAACCAGAAGAGATATGCTTACTGAAAATGCCCTTGAACTTGACACTTTCCCTCTCTAGTGGACAAGGGGAAAAATAATGGCATTTATGTCAGAATAATTAACTTGGAAGGTATTAAGAGCCAACTTTTTGTAATTAACTGACATTTCTCCAGCTTCCCTAGGAGTTACCTAAGTTAAATAGGTCAGTAGAAAACTAGACCGTTAGTTTCTGTATTAGGTGTTTCAAATTGTAACTTGCATAGTTTCCTCACTTACAGAAATGTTCTGTAACCTGCAGTTGCAAATCATATCCCTGCGATGGAATTCTGTAGATTTGAAGTTTTCACTAGTATGTTTTACAGGTTTTTAGAGTAACTGTTCTTGGATTCTACTGCTTCCCCCTTTCCCTGCGACGTTATAGGATTGATTTTCCACAGGAGCTTGCTTTATTACACATTTAAACTGTAATTTTATCAGATCCCTGGGAGGTGAGTCTTTTATTATGTTTGTAGAAGTACACTGTTTTAAGAGTTGCAGCAGGAGCTACAGAAAATAAAATTATGCGAAGAGCACGCTGCATCTTTGTAAGGACAAAAGAGAAATCTTTTGTTTCTTGATGGCTGGAGGTTAAAAATGAATAAAATATGAAAGAGCCACTTTTGAGGTATTGCAGTGTTAGCACTTTTGTGGGGGAAAATGGGTGGAAAAACAGCAAGTCAAGACCCGATACGCAGTTTTGGGATAGAATTTGTTTATATATTTGTCAAAACTCACTCTTGTAAAAGGAAAAACAAAGTGTGTGTGTGGGGGGGAACCTCACATGAATGAGCCACGTTTCATGTCAAACCACATCAGTGCAATATAAAATGGGTGGATTGAAAATAGTCATAGGAGGCTGCGTTCTGATGTCTGTTAGTGTAACAACTGTTATCATGTTCAAGTATCCATGGGTAAATAATACCAGTATTTCAGGTAAATTGTCCAGGATTACAGTTGAGAAAATCAAGCTCATTATTTTCAGGTGCTAAAAGTTCAAGCTTAGTTATAATACTACAGTTTGAACATCAGGGGAATGATTGCCTTTTTTTTTTTCCTCAGATATCTTAACTGTTTGCTCTATATTTAGAGAGTTAACCAGGAGGCTAGAAATGTGTAATCTCAGTCAGCACATCTTTAACAATGTATGCAATTTTTGTGGATAAAATACGAGACTATCTGAATTTGGGGTGGGACAGCTAAGCTGCTTTTACAAGAGGCAGGACTTCATGAGGGAAATGCAGGTCAAATATTGCATCTAGGTATGAAAATTCTTCTCTTTTAGATAACATCTGTTTATTCAAAGGCTGTTTGATGATTTCTTTCCTTGTGTAACCAAAAATTAGATTTGACTAAAAGTGCTGTAGTGAAGTCTTGGTTGTGTTGAAGCTGATGACCAAATTCTCTAAAACTTTAGTGAGGCCTGAGTTTGGTTCTCATATTTCTCATCTTCCTCTTCTCTTAGACAAAGAAAAACTGTACGTGAAAGATCAGTTAGATTAAACAGTTCTTTTTGGCTTTTGGAGGACATTGTGTAATTGGAAGAGGCTGAAAGATCAAGTGTCTGGCTAGCATAAATAGAACAAGCTCCCTCAAAGTCCCTGGAAGAATCAACCTATCTGAAAATCAAACATCTACAGTCTACAAAGTACACATTTTATAGATTCCAACCAAAACAAGAATGTGGAGTTGATACAGAGTAAAGTTAAGGTAATGCTGCTGTCTGCAGTGTGAATTCCTGTACTTCCAAAACTTGGCTATTTTGACTTTACACAGAGCCCTTGCTCCTGCAAAGTTACCAAGCCTTAACTCCCTGTAAGGAGTCTGTCATCAGGTAGATAACTCCAGCAGTTATCATTGGATTTGCTGCTGCAGGTTGGCAGCTAAAATTTAATTACACTTTTGGACTGAACATCTAATGTCTAATGAGATTCAAGGCTAAGATATGATTCAAAATTCAGTTTACAGATAAATTGTTAAGCCACTGAATAGAGGTTTTGGCAGGGAGTAGATTGGTCTTTATCTGTTGCTTCTATGGCTTGGCTTGTAATCCAGGGTAACAGAAAATCATTCTCATTAAATGGGTACAAAGGGACATCAATTAATTCTGTGATCTTAGCTGTCCTCTTAATGAACTTAATGTCATATATCCACTTCGCTGATTGCTTTCTCCTGGGCAGATAGAAAAATACTTTATTAAAAATCACTATTAGAGTAACTATATTCAGACTAGTTTACAAAAAAAATTCAATATATCATGATTTACAGTTGAATTCTGGGTAATACTGGGATTGACAGAGGTAGTGATATTGTCTGTCTATGCAGGTTACTTTCAAAGTGTCCAATCAGGAAATTCAGCTTTGTATACAATTTCACTTGAAATTTCACAGCATATTCTGTGAATGGTTTTTATGTGATTCTTAGCTTGGAGATGTGTCTTTGCCCTTCCTTCCCTGAGTTCCACTGCCTATTCAGTTTATTTCAGCGTTGTCTTCTAGTGTTTGTATATTGCCCTCTCTGCCTCTTTCTTCAAGTTGTAGCAGTTACACAAGTTGAACCTCAACAGAAGATCAAGGTGGAGAGGTAGAAGCAGCTGCAGTCACTGGATTGGGCAGGGGGGGTGCTTAAATTTTAGAGAATGGAAGGGGTGGTTCAAAATTATAATTGCAGGATTCAGAAGAAATAGGGCTGAGCTGAGTGAGTGGAAAACATTGTTTTTAGGTTAGTGTTTCTGTGTGTACGAGGGACATTGAGGTTCTTGGTAGAATTTGATTGCAGTTGGTAAATACTAATAAAAATTAATTTTAGAGAATTCAGAAATGCCTGCTATTTCTTGTTTGATAACAGGAGTCTGTTGTGCTTTGAACACCGATTTCTAGGACAACTCTGTTGTCTTCCAGTATTTGTGTATGTGCCAATACCTATGATACTGCCAGCACTTGTACTCCTTGCTCTGACGGGAGTTTTGTTGAACGTGCTCATCTGCGGCGGTACGTGCAGCGGAGCCTGTCCTGCTTGGAGCTGTGCAGTGCTGAACCCACCCTTGGGGTCCTGGGCTGCACCGAGCAGGTGAAGACTCCTTCATCTCATTTAAGAATTCCCGAGCTTTTTGCAGCATTCTTTGCTATGTCTCAAAGCACTTTTCCGATGCGGTTAGGCATACAGAGATGTATAGCTAGATTAGACAGATGTGGAAGCAGAGGATAAAGCTAGTTCAGAGTTATCCATCAAGCTAATGCCAGATCTAACAAGAAAATTTATGTCGTGTAAGTCCCAGGACAGTGCTCTTCTACCGAACTGTGTACTGTGTTGGAATACAGAAAGACAAAGCTTAACAGGTCTGTATTCTTCCTTTGGATCTATGTGCCAGTATCTGACAGCAGTGTTTACTGGGTCAAATTAATTTTGTGTTTGATAACGTAAGCTTCACTCAAGGTATATAAGGGATAAATTTTATCCATTTTTTCTTCTACGTGAAGCCAGGGTAACCAATCTTTTTGATGCTAGCTAGATGTTATTTATTTATTTAATGCTAGCTAGGTACATCTCTAGTTTGGTATCATATTCATAGAATCATGGAATGGTTTGGGTTGGAAGGGACCTTAAAGCTCATCCAGTTCCAACCCCCCTGCCAGCAGCAGGGACACCTTCCACTAGACCAGGTTGCTCAAAGCCTCATCCAGCCTGGCCTTAAACACCTCCAGGGAGGGGGCATCCACAACTTCCTTGGGCAACCTGTTCCAGTGTCTGACCACCCTCACAGTGAAGAACTTCTTCCTACAATCTAATCTAAACCTCCCCTCTTCCAGTTTAAACTCATTTCCCCTTGTTTTGTCATTAACCGCCCTTATGAAAAGTCCCTCCCCAGCTTTCTTGTAGCCCCTTCAGGTATTGGAAGGCCACTATAAGATCTCCCCGGAGCCTTCTCTTTTCTAGAAGAAGGGGAATTAGGAATTAGGGGAATTCCATATTGAAGAGGAATTAGTTATTTCTTGTTAAAGCAGAGATATTATGCAAAACAGATTTCCTGTATCTTTTTTTAAAATTTTAATGTTAAAATACATCTGGTGAAAATGATGACTTAAAAATTTAAAATCTATTGATCTTTTGAAAATTTGTTTCATATGGTTAAAAAAGAAATTGTTTCACATAAAAGAACACCAGAGTGCTGCCTTCAGTAAGGATATCCATAGGCATGGGATAATTAGTGATTTAAATACAGAATTGTCTGCCATGTTCCTTAAACACAACAATGAATCTCCACGTTATGGTTCACTCAGGACAACAGCATATAAAAAAAAAATCATGTCACATATAATTAGAATAAATATAAACAAGAAAAATAGTGCACAAACTGTCAGTTATGCCTATAATTGCAGTTCTACAGGATGAAGGAAACTGGCAAACCAGTTATATTTACTCCTAAGGAGGTATGTAGTAATTCAGATCAGTGGCCACAGATTTATTAGTCTCCTCGTGCTTATATAACAAAGTTAAGTTGGATATAACAAGACACTTAATGGTTTATTTTTATTGGAATACGAGGCAAGATGGACTGAAATGACAATCCTTATGTGACACAAATGTCTATTATATCTCGTCTTCTTTTCTCTCTGTAAAGCCTTTGGCTCTTCTCATGAAGAGGTGCTTTGTGTCTTAGGCATGTGTTTTACTGAATAAATGTTAAAATGATTGGCAGAGCGAAGATTTTGTGGCTTGTTATGAACTACTTATAACCTGAGACGAAAGGTTGTTTTTTTTCCTCCCAGAGATAGTGCTGTTAGAGATGGTGATTAAGCATTTCCTATCCAGGTGCAATGCCTTGTAAAAGAGAAAAGACTGAACCTAAGTACAAGAAACTTCAATGGGTATAAATAGACAATATTTAGAGCATTCATAAAAAGATAAAATAAACAATTTTAGAACCATTTAAAAATACATTGAAATTGCCCCTTCTAAAGCAACATCTGCCATCACAAATACTCCTGTGTCCGTATGTGAAGGAAAAAAAAAGTTCAAATGACTTCTTATGGGCCATATTCTGCTATCACTATTCTTTTTAAGTAACCACAGAACCTTAGCATTACTTTCAGTTGAGATCATCCATCCACGGTTTAATGGCAGAATGTGGCCCTATATAATGATGAGTGAGCAATATTCTATTACAGCAGGACTATGTACAATTAGAGGTAGATGTGGCATGTGCTCAGCATGGCTGTAGTTTTTATTAGCAATGAAAGAAGCTGTAAATAGAAAACAATTTTGAAACCTGCCTCCATCATTGTAAAAACCATTACTGATATATCAGGGATGGTGCAGTTGATGTCTTCCATCCAGAATGATCCAAGATTGTCTGTAAAATTTGAACTTAGTAAGAAAATGTGTCAATATAAAATGAGATACTAAGCTGAACCCTTAAGGCATAGCTGATTCTAAAGCTGAAACTTCCTGAAATTAGGAGTTACTGAAACTACAGTTACTACTGAAAGTGACAGAATAAATGTGTTTTCCTCAATCATTCCCTAAAAAGAGAAACTACAGGTGCAAGCAAATGAAAACAAACACAAAAAACCCACAAAAAACCCCCCACAAAACCCAAACAACAGAAAAACCCAAAACATACAATCTGTGTCATAAACAACTAAATGCTGGCTAATTTAGCAGATCCAGCCAGAGGAGTCATGGCTGAGATGAAGACATGCTCTATTAGGTGAGAAATCATGGTTGAAACAATCTTTTCTAAAGCCCAGAGATCTCTCCTCATGGAAAATGCCTGGCAGAAAGAGGAAATGAAGAACATGACATGTGTCTGTGTGTGTACCTTCATAATGAGTTTATAAACAAAGACAAAATGTGAAGGAGGTAGATAAGGAAAAAACATGTTCTGCTTCATTAGAGAGGATTCCAAAGAGGTAAATTGATGATGGCGTTGGGATTAGAAGGAGAGGAGAGCAGGAAGGGATTTGGAGAGTATACAACTGGAAGTTAGTTAGCTGCTGGTCAGCATCCTGCATGACCCTGACCTGGGCAGCCAGTATTCTTGTGAGCAAAGCTCCTGGTAACCCCCGCTTAAGAAATGTGTGTGATTCTGGGCACAGTTGCAAAGATTGTCTTGCTGAGTATGTACAATACATTTTGGACTCCAAGCAATCACCACTGGCTTATTGCCTGATGAGAAGCTATAAACATCTGCTTTTATGTGGTCTTCCTACTGTGTGACTTGTGCTTTGTGTGGCGGGCGGTATTGCTTTTAATTTGAGATAAACAACAAAGATGCATTGTAGAAAGAATACGTGTGCTTTAATCACTTTTTTCCTTGCAGTGTAGTTGTGGATATCTGTACCATTCATAATTAGCGGAGGAACAGATGGCAAAAGCTTGGTTTAAAACAGAGCATCCAGTGAGTGATCACGTGCTGCTGCAAGCTTGTTTGGGAAGCAGTTTGCTCTGTTCCCTTGGATAATGCTCTAATACAGTGCTCCAGGAGTAAAGTAGGAAAAGAATTTGTAAGTTGGTGTAATTCAGTGCATAGGACATATATAAAGCATGGAGAACATCTTAACTTTCAAAACATCTCCTGGATGCGAGTGTCTCATGCTGCACAAGTTTGAATTTCAACCATAGCTGAAACCTGTTATGTGTGTGTTCATATATAGGGTAAATACAACGAAGTGTCTGTAAGCTTTCTCCTTTCCCTTGTCCTTATTTCAGCACAGAAGGGAACAATTCTGTTCTCAAACTTTGATTAAGTCTTGTACTGTAGCTTATTAAAAAAAACCAAAAACAAACAAAAACCAAAAAACCTATCTATATTTTGTTTGTGTGCTTCCAGCATTAGCATTATGCTGCAGTTTTTCAAAGCTAGAAAACATGAGAGGATTTTTGTCAGCATTTCACCATGACACTTGTTTCACGTAGCAAGCCAGAGGGCAAAACAAAGTGGTTTCTTTTGGTCCATGTAACCTTTTTAAAAAGCAGTGGTAACCCTGCAGGCACAATCACCGTGATTCATATGAGGCAATGTTCAGAATGATGAGATCTCAGATGTAAAGGCTGATTGATTAGTTGCGTGATTCCATTCTCCAAATTCAAAACTTTAAAATGCTTGATTTTAAGGAGAGGCAGGAGCAAGGAGGAGAACAGAAGGATGCTGAAAAGAAAATATTCTCAATGTTTTTCATCAATAAAGTAAAAATATGGTATTCTCTGTCCCAAAGGAGCTGGATGGATTATTGCAACCATCCAATCTAGTCAAGATCACAGTTTCTTTTATCTTTTTTCTTTTTTTAAAAAAAGATAAATGAACCCATGTTGAGATGTTTATCTCTGTGAAACGACCTGTATTTACCTTCAAGTCACAGTGAATTGGGTATTCTTTTAGTCTGTGAAACTATTTTATATCACTTTTTCTCCCTGCAGACTCTATGGATACAGACATAAAATATTTCTATGAAAACAGTAATGCCGTTCCCTCTATGTATGGAATATTTTGGGCAGTATCTGTAATAGCCAATGAAATGATCTTTGATAGCTCCTATTTTTCTGTAGATGCTGAACTATAAATTTAAATATGTTGTGAACTGTGTTTTCTTTTTCCATCATAAACTCCCTGTATCTCCTCAAAATAAGTAATTCACAGAATAAACATGTAGTTTTGTGTTTACCCAGATGTCTTTCTCATCTCCAATTTTCATGTAAATCTGAAAAATTTTTCCAGTATGAAAATTAAAGTTTCCAACTGTGCCAATTTCTTCATTGACAAGATTGAATGAATTGTTTGTGTTTATTCAGTTCAATTGACTTTTTTTTTTTTTCTTTTAATTCTTGGATGTATTTAGATGGTAAAGTATTTAGATCTTGGGGTAGAAACACTTCTATGTGTTTGATCATGCAGAAACCAGCTTATTGGGGACTGTCATCTTTGCAAGGGCTGCTGACCAATACAAATTTTATGATACAGATAACTAATCTTTATTAGTAGTTGTTGTGGTCAGTAGCAGAATGAAATTAAAACAGTGTGTCAGTATGGGGTCTTTTTTTGTTGAGAATCTCTGTGCCTTCTCAATACACTGCTCTTCTTAAGAGTGTTTTGCTCAGACTAGAAACAAAGTTCAGCTAAGTTTCTTGAATAGCTTGCACAGAGCTTGACTTCTGGGTCCTGTGTACTTCCCTTTTCCTCTTTTAGACCTCATGAAACCAGTTCAGGTTCAGGAATAGCCTTTTCTAAGTTAGACAAAGTATTTTTAATTTAGTATTGAATGAAGTATTTTCAATTTAGAGATTATCAAACCAGTCACTGCCATCACGTTCTTGGGTGACAGCATTCTAGTCATCTTAGTATTCAGCTACAAGAGCTACAAAAGCAATGTAATTTCAGTTGCCCCGTAACAGAACTAAGCCTGAGCTGTTTCAAACTTTAGTCAAAAACAATTCTTTGACCAAGAATTCTCAGAAATTATTTAGCTTATTGCAACCACTTGAGACAACAGGTTCATGAGTCATAAGAACTTTGCCTAAGAGAGTTCCACTTTCTTCCTTATCTTTGGAGCGAAGTTGTTGAATTTTTAAGATGCCTTTTCTCACATTTTTTTCTGAACACCACACCAACGGCTTTTAGTTGCATGTTCATGGCTTCAGAAGCAGATGTTTCTTAATTGCTGAAGTATGGAATAGCAAGACAAAACGATTTATCACTCAGGATCTGAAGTTACTGCAGCTATGCTCTTTGCAACTTCAACTGCCTTGAAAGGCTGAAGGATTCCACAGCATTCCCTATAATGATAGGGTTTATCATCACCTGCTGAGTTACAGAATTGTTCCTTTCAGGTTAGACAATAACTTGCACTAATGTGACTGTGCAAAAAAATGAGGAAGAAATTAAGACCACCTAACCCACTCTCCCAGTACTACTGGCAGAATAGTACTTAGTGTTTGTTGGCTGGCTGCAGATACTTTGAGAAAGCATGGGGGACATACCACAAGACCTGACTTGCTATTTTTTAAAGGATCATTAAACTACTCTACTCAGCAGCAGAACAGGAAAGATATGCCTAGTATGGTGCTGTAGAAAACCACATGAAATCCAGTGTTAGGAAGTAAACAGCTCATTGTTAACAATTTGGGAGAATGACGGGGGAAAATAAAAAGGAATTTCATAAAGCAAATTTTCATTTTCTGCCTAGGGAGTGTTTCTTTCATGGGGAAGAGAGAATGCAAGTTGCTGCTCACTTTTGTTCTAAAGCACTGTTTATAGAGTGAATTCCACATTTGGAGGAAATTGTTACCTTCCTGAACTTTCTAGCAAGGCAAATGCAGTGTTAACTCAAAGCATGTGGCGTGTACACCCTGCTCTGATCATACAACTCTTTCTTCTCCCACTTCCTTTACATATGTCAAGCAGCAGTGCTAGACCTTTGCCTGCGTGCCATTTCTGAGCACTACAAATCCTTTTTACTGGGCCTCTACATGGAGACCACATAGTTAGGAGATGGTAGTGACTTCCTTTATATTCTTGCATAAAACACAGCAACCACCTAGCCTTTCATCCATGTCTTCCATCCTTGTAAATCTGACGCTGATTTCAATTCTGTGCTTAGTTAAGGATGCTTCTATTATCATAGAATTATAGAATCATAGAATGGTTTGGGTTGGAAGGGACCTTAAAGCTCACCCAGTTCCAACCCCCCTGCCATCAGCAGGGACACCTTCCACTAGACCAGGTTGCTCAAAGCCTCAAATTATCTTTTGCTTTCACATGCACACAGTATGCAAATAAGAAAAGCTAGAGCACGACAGGGATAGCTCCTCCTTCATTTCAGCCTAATCATCTGTGTTACACAAACACTTTTATTTTCAGCTTTCACATTCCAAAAAGCAAAGCAAAATACATGGATTTTTAATCTCTTAAAGTTTTGTTTGTACCCTGCTGAATATATGAAGGCTGTTTTCCAGAGATAGACCTTAGATCATGCTTCAAAAATTCATAGTAAATTCCCAAAGTGAAGCAGTAGGAGCTATCACTGTAATTTAGATAATAAAAACAATAAGAAATACCAGGCTAAAATTCATGGCCAGCCTCACTTAACAAATGAAATGGCAAACTACCAGCCAGTGTTAAAAAGAATATCCAACTAATGCTGCTTTTATCCCTGTACAATTGGCAAGACTCTTAGATTGGTGTCTGAGGGGTCGTTGGTACTTGGCCTGGGTATGACTGTGCATAAGTGGACTGAGCCATTAAATCATTTGGCACTTCTGAAAAATTTATCTCAGGAGAGCACAGGGATTTCTACTCGTCTCCATTGAGTAGGATGGCTGCTCTGGGAGAAGAATCCTTATGTGCTTGAGACCTGAGTGGAAAGGATCCACTGGCATTTTTGAGTATTTCAGAAATTCTGACTGTATGAAGCACTAGTGTCTCTGTTACTGACACTGTGAGGGTGAAAAAATGTGAGATTAAAACAAACAACCAAACAACCCAGATTAGAAGTGGTTCTGGCAGATTGTTTGCCTGAAAATTATTCACACTTAGAGGCAATTAATTCAATCCACTGTCTAAGATGTAGAATTTTAAGCCTAAATATAAGCCTGCTTGGGTAAGTCTTACTATTTGTTTTCATGGAAGAATCTGTAGTATTTTTCATCAAAAATGTTTCAGGGATCTCCTTGCACATTTTATAAAGGTGTCATCTGTAGAACGAATTTACTTTGTTCTCTAAGAGCTTCTTTGTCATCAAAGATATATTCAGGAGCAAAACAAGCTGCTTGTGTTACTGCTGTCCTTGCTATCAACTACAGGAGATACATTCTATGATTTGATTATATTGTTTTAGTTTCATCACGGAAATAACTGGTATTCTGTCTCTTCCTTTGCTGTACTTTGCAGTGAGCTGGTCTGTGAGGGAATCCCTTTTAATAAGTTGCAGTCTCCTATGGAAATAATAGACTGTGATAACCAAGGCTAAACTCTCATGATTTCTGGAGATATGAATTCTAATGTGATACGAGAGCCAAAAAGAGTCTTTAAGAATGGAAAATAGTTTTTTCCTGCCTCCATTTTGAAGTGTGGTCTAGAGAAATTAAAAACAATTAAATACCCTTTATTTTTTCTTCTGGTGACCAGTTCTCAGACATTTGCCCATTGGTGACCATTTTATACTCAAGCTAAGTGTCTCTGAAAAGCAGATAGGATGTCTTGTGCTCCACACAAGGTTAAGTTAGTATTCCTGAAAGGTTAAGTTACTAGTATAGATTATCCTTCAGGCAGTGCTCTCTCCCTTTGGAAACTCTGTATTGATGTTTAAGATCCTGTATTTGAAATATTCATCAACAATATAGGGATAAGTGAGGTGCTTCCTGAAAGATATTTGGTTCATAATATATTTTGGTTCATGTCCTAGATAAGGAGATCTTAGTAGAATTAAAGCATCTTGGATTATAGCATCTAACTCTGGATCCATTTTGAATGACAAGAGAATAGACAAAATATCTCTGAAAGCTCTTGATGTGAGAAAGTGTCTCCTTGAATTGTCCAGCTAGTCTCTTGGCTAATTTGAACAGCCTTTAAAGCTGTAATGGCTACTGGAGAGGAAGAATAGAGAGTCTGCCGAGAGGCTGGATTCTCCAATAATTAATAAGCCACTGAGTCATTCTGTTTCAGAACTATCAAAACTATGGGTCTCTACAGCCCTTTTCAAACAGGGACTTGATTCTTGGCTTTCGCTTGACTAAGCACCTACAGTTTCATACAGTATTTTCAAAGTATGTTCTTTCTGTTCTGTAAGGCTTTCTGCTTTGTCTCCAGATTCCTTGGAAGCCACCTACTCTTATTTGTCTCCAAAGCTGACTTTAAATAAGACCTCAGCTCTCAAGGAAAGAAAGCATTTTAAAGGAATTCTCATCAAAATGTTGTTAGCAAGGCATAGTTAAAAATAAACTGCTTCTTTCCTTCCCTCCTTTCTAGACTGAGCTGAGAGGACACCACCAGTTGAATCATCTGAGTCATGCAAGCAGCTGTCATTGTTAGATAGAGCTGAGAGGACACCACCAGTTGAATCATCTATCTGAGTCATGCAAACAGCTGTCATTGTTAGATGTAAAGATGAACTAAAAAGCTGTCATTTGCTTGTGAGTATTTTTATACTTGACTCACTTGTCCAGTGAAGGGGAGAGGCTTTTTTTTTTGCCCTTTTTTTTTTTTTTTTTGCCTCCTTTCACATGGAAAATTACAATAAAGCCATGTGTTGTGGTAATGGCTATAAACTCTGCTACTGAAAAAGCTTGACAGAAATCTTGCACCTCAGAGCATGTGTCATCCTGAAAATCTTTTTTTTTTTTTTTTTCCCTTGCACTTGTGCACAAGCTCTGTGAGACCCTGCACAGGCATCCAGGTGGTCCTTCCCTCAAAATTGGGCCTGTGCAAATACCTTCTCCTCACCTGTGTGCTACCTGAAGTCATTCACTCTTGTGTCTGGACTGTAAATATGGACCATCCTCTCACCCTGACATCTAACACTTGACCTTAGGAAGAAGTTCTTCACTGTGAGGGTGGTCAGACACTGGAACAGGTTGCCCAAGGAAGTTGTAGATGCCCCCTCCCTGGAAGTGTTCAAGGCCAGGTCGGATGAGGCTTTGAGCAACCTGGTCTAGTGGAAGGTGTCCCTGCTGATGGCAGGGGGGGTGGAATTGGATGATGTTTAAGGTCCCTTCCAATCCAAACCATTCTATCTATGATACCTTCAGATTAATTTTCTTTTCCTTTGCCCTTCTCCATCTCTTTTCTTAATCTCTGTTGTTTTATATTTCTGTATCTCTTGTAGTTTATTCTTCAGCACCTTCTTTACTTTGCACTTCTCACTTTCTTTACTCTTTCAGATCAGTACAATCTTCCCAGCAAGTTTAAAGCCTAGCTAAAGACATTAATTTTTCTGTTAGACAGGTGATCATTAACAAGTGTAATTTTGTCTGCCCTGAAAATAAATTGAACAGAGTCTCTTGGAACACTGCACAAAGGATAGACACTAACATAAAGCAGCTATATTCATTTAATGCAGGAAATAAAGGTTTTATATAAAGCAGGTTGCATTATGTAAAAGATCTGTTTGAAACCGAAGGTTAACGATTCATACTGAGTATTCAGCATTTTATAGGTGATAAAAAATTAATTTAATTTGTAAACGTCATACTCTATTTCAGGAAAATGGTAGCCATACCAATATTATGTAAAATACCATGGAATTAAAATGCATTATTTTTATTAAGTCAATATTATGTTAACTAATTTCTGTAGCCAGAAGTACTAAGCAGACAGCATGGGTATGTTATGTTTTCAATGCTGTGCCTGAAGCTTCAAACAAATTGCTGTTTATAATGAAGTTGTGAAGTGCTCATCCTGATAAAGCTTTATCGTGTTCAGATTGAAGATACCGTTTCAGCATATTTCAGGAATTTATAATAACCCTCCCAGATTCTCTTATCTTCTTCATCAAAAACCAGAGTTTCTACTTATCTGGTCACTTACCTGTCAAAACACTTTCCTTGACAACTTGAGAAAATTGTGTGTGAGGTGTATCACTGCCTCTTTCAAAGTCCCACTCCATTTTCCTGCAGGAAAATCTGCTGAAGTTGTTGGTATCCTTCTACTTCACCTGTATACACGTCCTGTAAATACTGGGATAAAAGTCTGTGGTATTTCCATTCTCCACAAGGGAGTTCTAATTGTCCAATAATTTTAACATGTTCTTATTTTCACGTTTGTGTTTAGAACCAATCCAACCAGGAGACTTTTTCTAGATCCCAGTAATCTTGGGTGGCGGAGCACTGGAGTAGACTGGTCAGAGAGGTTGTGGAGCCTCCATCTCTGGAGATGTTCAAAACCCACCTGGACACTTTCTTGTGCAACCTGTGGTAGGGAACCTGCTTTGGCAGGGGGCTTGGACTAGATGATCTCCTGAGGTCCCTTTCAACCCTGACCATTCTGTGATTCTGATCAAGCAAGTGGGCTTCTCACACTTACTTCATAGTAAAAGAAATATATAACCTTTTTCTTCCTTTTCTACTAATTTTATCATTCAACTGAGTACAAGTTACCTTTCTCTTCAGTTGCCTTCTGATAATTTTTCTTATGATTCTTGTCTTTTGTATGATACAATAAGATATAAAACTTCAGTTAATATTACAGATTGCTATAACCAGCTTACTTGCAGCAATCTCATCAAATCTGTTTCTATTTCTTCATATTTATTTAAAAAAAAAAAAAAACAGCTTTTGGGAAGGGTGTGAGGAGAATGCCTTCCTTTCAAAGGAGCTTAAAATAAATGAAAAGAGAGAAAATTTATTATTCATAAATTCTTTATGTATTTTAGTAATGTAACAAATATGTTAACCATTTATTCTGTTAAATATGGAGACAGAATGCCTAGAGCTTCCAAATCTGCAAAAGTTGAAGTATGTTTTCAGCTTTGGGAGAGGAATGATCAAGAGCTCTGTGGGCGAGCTCACATGCTCCAAATTAGGGTCTTCCATAGCTGTTTGCAGGATTTATAATTAATGATGCATTTGATTAGCTAGTGGTTGAAGTTTGAGCTCCAATATGTATTTGCATGGTTGCAAGTTTCAAAATCTGTTTGTTTCACTGGAAGGTTGTTTATTTTACAAAAGTAATTTACTCATTCAGTCCTTATAAGAAGACTTTGATTATAAACAATCAGAATTTTTGTGTTTATTGTGGTGACCATATGTTGGTGCCATAAAGTCATAAACACATTACCAAAAGAATGGCTGTGTTTGAATCCTACAGGCAGTATTTGAGGAAAATCTTATAGTGACTGAGTTATTCCTGAGATTTCATCAAATTGTGAAACGCTTCCCCTGCCTTTGAAATGCAGCTATCTGCAGGGTAAAATGTAGCAGCTGCTCCTACATGCAAGAGTTAACCCAACCTGAACCTGCAAGGCTTGGTATCTGCCAAAATCACAGAGTGAGGCTGTAAGGCTGCAGGCAGACCTGAAAATCAGCAGTATAAACTACTGACAATTCCAAATAAATGACTAAAGTGTTGGAAGAGATACGGAATGTGCCATTTTGTACTTTACTTTATGAGATCGCAAAATGTACAAAATGTATTTTATTTTGTGAGATCAGGTGTATTTTGAAGCTTCACTTTTTTTGAAGTTCAGCTTGCCTTCTGTTTTAGTGAGGTTGATACTTCTCTATGAACCTATTTCAATGGTTTTGATTC
The DNA here is from genome assembly GCF_000700745.2 of Antrostomus carolinensis. Classification (NCBI taxonomy): domain Eukaryota; kingdom Metazoa; phylum Chordata; class Aves; order Caprimulgiformes; family Caprimulgidae; genus Antrostomus; species Antrostomus carolinensis. Next base: position 133,780 of record NW_010304669.1, on the reverse strand, counting down.
TGGGTCCATTTCAGAATGATAAGGTGACGGTATTTTCTTTCCCCATTTCAGTGTTGTTAAATTCTGAGTGCTGGCAGGGCTGAAATATTAGTCACTGGGGGAGATTTGCCATTATTTTCCAGAAGTCTGATGACATTTTGGTGCTCTGAAGCTTTCACTTTAAACAAAACTAAACTGACCTTAATGGTTGTCTTAGCTCTTGTTTCGTGGTTGAATGCTTCTATAACTGATGTGCAGCTCTTCCCTCTTTTGCTGATCAAAAGCAAATGAAATGCTTATTCCTGAACTTGAACCTCTCCCAATGTTCTCCAATTTTTAGCCACTTAGAGATGTTAGTTATTTGCAATTTTCAACTGGTTGGTGTTTAAGGTTGAAATGGTGATCCCACAGAAGTCAGTTAAATTTACCTTTAGTGGGATCATGTTTTCCCTATGAAAATGTTAAACCTCTTACATTAATTTAAAGCTTCTTTCTTTCCAATGACAAGAAAATAATCCTATGAAAAGAAGCCTATTTTTCTTCAACATGTCTGTATTTTACTATGTGAGTCAGTAGCCTTAAGTAAAAAATTAGAGAAGTAGGCACAAAAATAGCATTTCAAGTCAGAGCACAGGAAAACTATTGCAAGTGACCTTCAGAAATTGTTCAGTAACAGAATTCATATTTAGTAAGTGCCTTGCTGCTGTGACTGCTGCCTTCCCATTGAGCTGTTACTGGTAGTTCTTAGTTGCCTGCCATGGTCAAATCATTCTCAAGAGACAGATGTTTCTCAGTTGCAGATGTTGGTGATTGGTTTTTTGTTTTGTTTTTCCCTTTCTTCCTTTTGGAAAAAAAGTTTTCAAATTAGATTTCAACAAAAGGTCAATTTGAAGCTGTCAGCTGATAGAATAAGCTGCTTTATTTTTGTGTCTTTTATTGTTTTTCCTGTCATGGTTCTAAATAGATATGAAGATCAATACTCCCCTTCCCTTCAAATATAACATATCAGATAAACTCAGAATACTTTTTCATCCAGAGTTGCTGTTTCACCTCTGTTAATGGTAGTCATCAGCTTAGGGCTCAACCATTCCTCAGAACCATTTCTCAGAAGTGAGACGTGCCAGCCAGAACTGAGGAAGGGACCTTCACAGGCAGGATTGTAGGGACACGTATTTCTGTGCTTCAGTTTAAAGCAAATGGAGACAGGGGGAATGAGGGGATACCGATACCTTTCAGAGAAGACAAGTAGTCCAGTACTATGTTAACAGTTGCTTTTTCAGTCTTGGGCAAGTATAACAAAACGAGCATTAGTCATTAAATCACACCCAGAGTATATTCACCCACCACTACTTTTTCCCTGTTGGATGTGCTGTTGTTGCAGGAAGATCTCTATGCTGGTGTCTGTAAGAATCAAGAATACACAGTCCTAATCCTGACTGTTGATTCACATACAGAACAGGACAGTGCTTAGGCATGTAAAATTCCATGTGCTCCTAGGATGTTCAGACATTTATTTTGCAGCACTGCTATCCCAAGAATTGTCACTCATTTTGACTTCTACCTTTCTTTTTTTGTATCTAATTTTTAAATTTTTTTTTATTTGCTTTTCTCAATATGAAGCTTGGCCAAGAAGGCGACAAAATTTGTTTGATAATAATAAATCAGGCTCTTCAGATAATAGTAAGCTTGGATTTCTCTCTTGTATTGTAGCTTTACTTATTTCTTTTCTCTCACAGTCTCAGTCTTAATGACTTTCAATTATTTTCTTCAGTTACATAATGTGGTTCATTCTGGCTTACCCCTGCTTGTATGTATGTAATTCTTTCTTCTTTAAATATTTTTCTCCATTGACCTTACCTCATCTTTTCTTTTAATTATTTGTGTGTGTCTTTCTGTATCCCTTTGCTCCATACTCTGCTTCGAATACATTTATTCTCTCTTAATTTCCTTTTTCGTTCTTCTCTATTCTTTAATCTCCTCTATTAGCTCTCATACCAGCTGGAATTATTCAAGTCATTGCTTGCTATGTATTATGGTTAATTTTCCCATGATTTAATTGAAAATGCCTTTTTGGAATGCTTTCAACATATAGCAATCCAGAGCATTTATTAAGAAGTTGTAGCAGGTCAGAATGAAACACCAACTAGAATCTGAATTAGTTTATTGGTGCAAATATACTCAGTTATGCTATTAGCTTGTTGGAGATATGACTGAAAAATAACATAAAAATAACAACAACAAAAAAAAGTCAAGCAAAACCCAACATTTTCCTTCTCCTATCTTCTGGAAAATCCTCTAATGGTTTTGATTTATGTGTGAGGGCTTAAAAAAATAAATCCCTTGCTCAGGTTTTCTTTTTATGCTCTGTATGTGCTCTTATGCACAGTAACAAGACATTGCCAGTGATAGGAGCGTGCCAATGTGACTGATATGGCCACATTTGACCAATGGTGGTGTATTTGATTTCAAAGTTTGAGCAAAATAATGAGGCGGTGAGAATTTTATCATCAGAAGGCATTAATTCAGTCACTTGTAGTTTATTGGACATCAGCAGCAAGGGAGGATGAAAAAAGAAGAAATAAATACATTTAATTCTGTCCCAAAGCAGTGTGTCACTACCTGCTGTTGATTCGATGGACTCCAAGTTTTAAGCTGTGTAGCACAATCTGGAAGATGTCTCTGAAGTAGCAACACATGGATTATATTGAGAGACTGACAGCCCTAGAGAAGGAGAAGGATAATGTTAAGAGACAGTGGACATAAATGGCTGTTCTTCATTTATTATTCTTAACTGGATCTACCTCCGTAGGTTGTATTCTACTTGCTCTAGTTTGAATTTCTATTTCAAAGTAGTATTTCTACTTAGTAGTTTATGAAGGACATCTCTATTATCCACTTAAGTCTTATACATTGACATTATTGATGATGTTACAGTATTTTGAAATACCTCACTTTTTTATTTTTTTTTGCTTTTTGATTTAAGGTGGCTGTTGATTTGTTATACACTTGTCCTTGGTCATTTTACTGTGTGGTTTCTTGGTGTAAATAGATAACCATTAAACATCAGATAAGAGAGCATGAGTGACACTTCCCATTATACAATGCTGTGCTGTCAGTTACCAGGAAACATTTCCTGCATTTGAAAGGATCCTCCTATGGATTATCTTTTGTCATGGAGACTGTTTTGTGGTATTTGTTGATGTATTATCCTGGATGATAATGGAAATAACTTTTTGTCAGATATGATAAATTATGTGTCATCGATGACTTTTCTATCAAACATAGCTACTTAACTGCACGTGGCTTGAGTAGAAGGTTAAAAACAGGTCGTTTATTACGAAGGGGTTTTTTATCTAGCTTTCTGTTTCCATGTGATGCCTTTAAGTGGTGCTGACAAACTTGTATGCATTTGGAGAAGTTTGCAAGAAAATCAGAGCTATTTTAATCTGCAGTTCTTATTTTACTCTAGCACATGTTATTTGTTTGTGCTGACTTCTATTGTTTCTGTGGATTAATGCAACATAAAGGTCTCTCTGCTGTGACAGCCAGTTCAGGTTCTGCACACTTAATGAACCTCATGAGCCAATAACTACATCAGTCCAGTATTCTGTAACTAAATTCAGCAGTAGGAGTGGGTTGGTGAGTGTGTTCTCTGACATGATCTAGAAACATGCCCATGTCTTGGGTGTTGAACGGTTCACATCCAAAGGGGAAATTCACATAAGATAAAAATATCTTTGATGTAAATTGGCAGATAAAGCAGGAAGTTCTAGAACAGGAGATGTAAAGTTTGGTGTCTGATCTGGACTGCTTTTTTCCACAGACCTCAGGAAAAATCTCTATATCTTTCAGAGAGATCCCATATTTCTTCCAGTCTCCTGAAGAGCAGATGCAGGCAGGCAGGAAATAATCAGAGTC
>NW_010304669.1:115362-129858 GCF_000700745.2 Antrostomus carolinensis | reverse complement strand
CTGAATGAATGCTAAAATCAGCAACCCTTGATGAAATCAAACAGCAGACTTAAAAACTTACATAAAAACTGAGTAGCTGAGTATTAAGTATTTTGTTAGCCTTTTCTTATATATGCACGTATGCCTGCTATCTCTTGCTCTCTAATTGAGAAATCATAAACGTCCTTGGTCATCAATGAACATTGGCCTCTCCAGGTGAAAACACCTACAGAAAGCAGCACTACCTGACCCGGTGAGACCAGAATGAGTTTAGGTGTAGGAGTTGTAATTTACACCTCAGAAAAAGCTCAACTTTTGCATAGCTCCTTCTGCTTCTTTTACAAGTTACTGAAAGGGCTCAGTTTTTTCAAAGATCATCATCTTGGCAAATCTCTTGCTGAATTTAGCATATCTGTATAAAAGCAGAATTCTGTTTCTGGTAGTATGAATCCTGCTAGGCAATGTAATGTAAAGACATTCAAGAAATCTTCTGTCATTAGCATCCTTCTCCATACCAATAGGCAGCAGAGAGCTTGTTTTCAAGGCAGCTGACATGTTTGTGAATCCTGGAGATGATGGTGTGAAGTGAATCCTGGCAGGAGTCTGGACTGAGTGCTGCTCTAGAAACAGGTAATGGAAGGGAAATGCCTCATTAAATCAGATTCTTATTATAAATCCAAGCTTCAGCTCATATTTTACAGCCTGAGCCGCAAAGGTTTGCAAGAATAAATTACCTATGGCCTAAGACAGAAGGAACAGATTTCCTTTCCCATAGGACATACTTGGCAAAAGTCGTCAGTGTTTGCTGGGTATTTCCAGGGTCCAATAACTCTCCCAGCAAGTTCCCCTGTTGTAGTTATTGCTGCTGCTGGAGGTTGGATTTTGTTGGGTGTGACTAGGAAGCCAGAGTGGAAGCTGCTGTCTGACTCATACTTCAGTGACTTACTGCAGGACTGGTTACCTGAGAGACTGAATACTACTGGACTTTGCATGAAAAGGCTTCTCAGTTAAAAAGGAGATGGGATGTCTAGCAGACTGCTTTTGGTTGTTGGAAAGTTTGTCACTCTCAGTCTGGAACAGAGAGTACTTTCTGACCTTCAGACGAAATAGCAGCGTTCTTTCTTTTACAGAGATTCTTAGTGAAAAACTTTTCCTCGGGAGGGATTTGTCTTTCTCATTTTGCTTCTGCTTTGAGGTCTGATCCAATTGTCACATGATGCATGGATGCAGCTACATTTAGTGGCTGATTGTGTCATTGTCAAGGCTTTCTAGCTCTCAGAAGAGATGCCCTTTCATGTCTGTCCTTGTGGTAGTCACTGAGTATCCTGCAACAATAAATGGAACATATGCACTAAAATTCAACTCTCACTGTCCGTAGCCTAATGAATTTTAACTTTGATTCTACACTAAACACTAGAGATACTTGATGTCAAAGCATTCAGACTCATCTGCCTGACACTTTCTAATGCTCAGGAATCTTAATGTAATGCTGGGTAATATGATACATGTTTTCTAGTTTTGCAATATGGAGTAGCATGTCACAAATAATTGATCTAGGATCATATTTTGCCTTTATTGTCCTGCAACTAGAAAGATACACTAGCCAATTAATTAGAGACAGCTTTTAATGAAGTTAATGAAAAGAACAGCAATAAGTGGAGCAGAAGCAAGATCCAAATATTGCTTAGTGCAAGTTACAGGATAAAGGCTCAAAAATGTCCTTTATAGGTCCTGGATTCTGAGGCTATTCTGTGCCAGGTCAGCAGGGACATGGTTTCTGCACCCTATAATGGCACGTTCTAGTCTAGCAGAGAATTATGCCAACTGGGAGATGGGTGGTATGTGAAGAGAGCCTAATTGTATTCCTTCTTTTGAATATATCTCTGGCTGAAGCATCTTGGATGGCAAAAGCATTTATCCTTTTGGATTTGTCCAAGAGATTTGGGCCTGAGCAATGTACTTCCATCTAGATAAAAATCTTGCCATACTCAAACCTTATAGTGTGTACATTTTAGAAGCATTGCATGAAGAAATTAATAAATCAGTTAATATAAATGTAATTAATTAATGTAAATAAAAATATTGTTTAGGAATCACTAGAGAGATCCAAGCTGCTACCAAAAGAGTGTTTGTGGCAACATGTATTATGGCTGAAAATAAAATGCATCAGAAATAAAAATTATTTATTTTTATTAAAAATCTTATGCAATGAAAAGAATAAGCAATATTCCAAATAATTTGCAACAACCTATAGCTGAAGAGAAATACAACTGTGATTGCTGCTGCTGCAAGCGTTTGCAGGTCTATGGAACTCCAAGACGAGAGCAGTAAAGCTGTAATAATTTTTTTAATCAGACACAAATTGGCAAGACACAACTGTGAGCCCAAGGGCTCAATAAACTAAACTACAAGGATCCGCAAAGTTGCTTTCATTTTGAAAGTATTTGAGATAAGTGACAGCATTTTAAACATACATTTAGGAGTGAGAGAATGAATATTCAGTTTGCATTCAACCAGAGCATCAGAGTGCTCTGATGGTGTTTGGAATTGTTCAGGCAATGACCCCTGTTATTCAAGGGCTAAGATCTGCAAACCATCACCACCTTTTTTTTCCTTCCTTTCTTGCTTTTGTTTTTTTTGTTGTTTTGTGGTTTGGGGTTTTTTTTGTTTGGTTGTTTTTATTGGTTTGTTTGGGTGTGGGGTTTTTGGGACTTGGTTTGTTTGGTTTGGAGGCCTCTGTTTTGAATAAACAAAGGGCTGAGGAATTGACAAAAAGGACATCACATGGAGCTATATTTATTCTTGATAAGTGACATCTGCTAACACTTGTATCTAATGTAAGATAGAAAGTTCCTTGGCACCTACTAGAGAGCATAGATAGTACAAATATTTGGAAGATTATAGGAGCTCTAGTTTGGAAACTTAATACGGAGTTGTACTTCAATCCATCCGTGTATATAAGAAGCCCTCAGAAAAGTCTGATGGACTGTGAAGTCTTTAGAAAGTGGTTCCGAGGAATCTATTAAGTTATTTTCCTCTGTCATGCTTTTCAAGGAAACCAGGACAATTTTGGAAATCTACCCACAGTGCAGCAACCATACCCTTTGACTTTTGTGTAAAAATCTGTTTCATCACAGAGGGATGATTTTGCAGAGTCGTTGTGAATTTCTGTTAATTAATTACAACTGTAGATAGAAGAAAAATGATGTCTTTAGGAAGTTCAAAAGGCAGAGGGCTCTGTAGACTTCTTCAAAATCTGTGGCTGTATCTGTACTGGATCATTTGAGAAACTTAAGAACATGGTGGGGAGGCAGGGGAAGGAGGGGGAAGAGGGAAGTCTGTTATAAAGAGAACTTTCCCTTTTTTATTTCTGGGGAAAATCTCAACACAAGAGATATGCCCTTGTAGTTAAATTTGTAAAAATTTCAACACAGAAGTGATAGTGTTCCTACCGAGATTTTCTTAGGCCAAGGAAAACATCCCATTTTTCATCCTGATAGATTTAAGGATGTCACATCAAGGTGAAAATATTATCTTGGTTTGCAGTGTGTTTTCAAGCTGTAACACATTAAAATAAAGGTTGATTCCCATTTTACTTAGGGGTCATTAAAAATTCCTTTTAAAACAATGCACCAATCAGCAAATTCCCTATTTGTGCTCTACCATCTCTAACTCTTACTGGATCTGTTTAATTAGATCTCGGCGCAGCATCTGTAGCACTGTTAAATTCAAATAATTAAGCTTCATGATTTCTTGTGTATTATAAATGTCACAAAACTAGTTGCTGCAGAGCAGATAGTTCCTTTTTGTAATTGTAATTTCTGCCATGAATTGTTTCGTCATTTATAGCTATTAGAACTTTGAAAATAATTTTATATAATTGGGTTCAATTTGAATTACTTTTTGCTCTAGATTCACATTTTTTATCTTTTTCTGATGTCTCTTATTTTCTTTTTTGTCTTCAGTTAAATTTTATGTTTTCCCTAAAAACTCTTATTACTTTTTTTATCAAAGTAGCTGAAAGAATTGTGATCTGGGAGAGGAAGAAATGGAGAAACAGCTAATGTGGCCCAGATGTAAGCTGAGTTGGATCCATCCCAAAGCATTACATGCTTGTGCTAAGTCTTGAGTTTCTAATGTGTGTCACTATATGACAATCTCTGTTTCATTAAAAAAATAAACAAATAAAGAAAATCCAACCAGCTACATAGGCAACACCTAGAAGGGTGTTACCTGCATTTCAGTCCCTGGTTCAAGGGTGGTTTCTATAGTTTTCAAGGTTTTTCAGTAGTTGCATATAAAGTCCTTTGAGTAGAGATTCAAATGTGATTTTCTGGGGGTTTCACTGTATGGCAGCTGCTGCCTAAGACATCTGAGCCCTGGTGTCTGGCAAAAGGAGGGTTTCCATGGTATATTCTGGGCAGATACAAAGTCCCTCTGGCCGTGTTTCAGATCAACCCAAAGCCAGGAGGTGTAGGTTAACCCTGCTCCCAGAGGTTGGCTTTATCAGCTTGCTCCTGTCATTGCACTAATACAGTTGCCTGGCTTCTTGTCAGCTCCTGGCTCAGGGAGCTGGAGTCTGCCTGGAGCACACTGGTTATATCCAACCAAGGCTACCAGCCCAACAGTGCTGGTGTCATGCCTCGAGGGAGCCCAGCGCTGAGCAAGGGGGCTTCAGAGACCAATTTAGCACTGTTAATTAGTAGGCTGTTCATTGAATTTTCAAAGATGTGTATGATGATAAGGTTAATCATTACTATGTCAGGCAGAAGGGAAGATGGGAGTGCTCTGCAGACATGGTTGCTTGCAGGACTCTCGTGGTCGTTTTGTTAAATGGAGAGTCCTGTCACATAGCATGGTGAAATAGAATTTGGGTACTGAATGAAACAGACCTTAATTGGCCTTTGATACCTGAAGTGAGAGAGAAATTTAGCTCAAAATCAGTCTTGTATGTTTTAGAAAGCGTCTGAAGATACTCAGTCCTTGCTGTAAACCAGCTCATGGGGGCAGATCAGCTCATCTAGGTTTCATTTTTGTTTCTGCCTTCAAAATGTTGGGAAATAATTGAAAATGTAAGTGAGATAAATGTTCTAAAATGTACTATAAATGTCTAAAGCTAAAAGGCAAACAAATCTCTTCCACATAAAATCTGCTTATCTTTTTAAAATCCCTTGGCTGACAATTTGATCTCCAGATTTCTACGACTTCCTGCCTTATGATGTTTGAATTCATATCATTGAAAATAACAAGATTAAACCACAGAAATCTATGGAAGGTATCAGTTGATGATGTCAGCTAATTGGTCAAACCCTGACATTTGAGACTAAGGATTATTTTAATTCAAGACTGATCTTTTCAATTAAGCTGCTACATGAAACTTAAAAACTGGGACCAGATTTCCATTTATACTGGCACCTAGCTTCAGATGTTGTCCCCTGCCCTTAACCAAATGAGTCAGTGGAAAATCAGGCACTTTGATCCCTTCTTGGATAGGACCACAAAGCTTTCTCACTATTCTTGTGTAGTAAAGATATCTTAGATGGCCACAAGAGTGAAAATGTACTCAGCACCCTTAATGAGGTTGGAGTAATGGGAAACCATTACTTTTACATCTCATCCTTTATCTGCAGTCACAAAACATGTTTCCACTTCAGGAATTTGAAGCAGAAGAGATGATGTAACTTTCAGTTTTGACACTTTGCTGGGTGAAGGGCAGAGCCAAGAATAGAATTCAGGTCTCTGCAGCATGATCCTGCTCTAGCTGCCCTGCCTAGTTCTTTCTGCCTGCTGCTAGCAGAAGCTTTGCTGACCCAGCTGTAAGCACATTTGGGGGCAGCCAAATTTTACTTTGTGTATTTTCTTCATGCAACTGCAATTAGTGATTTTTCTTTCAGTTATTGAAAGTCACCACACTTGAATCTTACCATTTACGTGGTAATTCTATCAAGTGATAGAAGATTTGCAGTGATGCCTGTGGGAAATGTCGTATTTATCGAGTATTTATTACAAATCCCTTGCTGTAAGGGAAAATTAAGCAGCATGGGGAGCATATCAAATAGGTATTAAAGAAGGAATTGGAACAAGTTAAGAAACACTGTAGATATGGAAATACTGATGCTGATCAGCTCTTGAGAATTGCCATTAAAATGCTCAGAAACCACTTCCAGTGTCTGGTGGGGAAGACTGTGAGTGGCTGACTGACCAATGCTACTATTATGCACCTTGAATACTGTGTCCAGTTTTGGGCCCCTCACTACAAGAAGGACACTGAGGCACTGGAGCGTGTCCAGAGAAGGACAACAAAGCTGGTGAAGGGGCTGGAGAACAAACTTTGTGAGGAGCAGCCAAGGGAACTGGGGTTGTTTAGCCTGGAGAAGAGGAGGCTGAGGGGAGACCTTCTCACTGTCTACAACTACCTGAAAGGAGGGTGCAGCGAGGCAGGTGTGTGTCTTTTCTCCCAGGTAACTAGTGATAGAACAAGAGGAAATGGCCTCAAGTTGCACCAAGGGAGGTTCAGATTGGATGTCAGGAGAAGTTTCTTCACTGTAAGGGTTCTCAGGCACTGGAACGGGCTGCCCAGGGAGGTGGTTGAGTTCCCATCCCTGGAGGGATTTAAAAGACAGGTAGATGGGGTGCTCAGAGATATGGTTTAGTAGTGGACAGGTACGGTTGGACTCGATGATCTCAAAGGTCTTTTCCAACCAGGCAATTCTATGATTCTATTACACTGGTATATTGGAAAGATACTGCTTAAAACATTGAAAGTTAGTGTTGTGACTCTGTAGTTTTGTGACTTACGAGCAAATCAAAGATGATGTGGGATCAGAAAAAACCAGTATGCTCTATAGCTTTGATTTCCAGGGCAGGCTGTTGAATAAAAAGGTCAAGACAGGAAGAAGTTTCAGTTCTATAAATGGCAATATCACTAGCTTGGCGCTCATTGTGTAGGCCACACATTAATCTAGCACCATGGTGAACATTAACGCAGCAGTCCCAACACATTTCTTTTGTAACACTACTGTCTTTTCCAGTGATTAATGAATTAAGCATTACTCTATTATTACCACTGGGAATTGAGTGGAATCATGTATGATTCATAATTTTCCACTTATACAAGTTATCAGTTTCCAAACCATTTCTAAACTGGTGATTATTTGTCTTTCAAGGGGTTGTTTAATTCTGTTTGTTTATTTTAAATATGTTGCATGTGATTTATTGTGATTTATGGAGCTGACAAAGGCTGGATTATTGGGAATACAGTGAGTGAGTTTGCATATATGATTAATAATAGCTTTTGCTGGAAATAAATGACTATGTTTTGGGTTACTTCCTAAGAAATACAATTTTCCTTCTTTCCTCTTGTTGCATTTCATTAATGATTTACAGATTTTTTTTTTTAGTATTATATTTTATTCTTCATATAAATAACTCAAATTCTAGCCTTCTCTTTTTCTATCCCACACAGTTCTATACAAACCTGTTTACAGAAGAAGTTCAAATACTCTCAGCCTAATTCACTATTGTTTTTAAGCCAATGTAACTTAACTGAAATGACTAAATTCATAGAATCACAAAGCATAGTACTGCAATACTCTTATGATGAATTAGGTTTGGCAATTAGAGAAAAATCTGCTGATATAACTCCAATAATCCCACATCTGCAGAATTAAGTAAATCAGATATTTTTCAAATACTGTGAAAACACAGAGACTGTGTTTTCCTGAAATTGTAATGTGCTTTAGTATTGTTGTATATTTGTGTTTTTTCTGTAATCACATAGATTTTTCATGATTAAGGTGGATTCTCTGTTAGTATAGAAAAATAGCATCATCAAAATTCATGTCTGTCACCTGGCAAATAGCATCACTCAAGTGATAATATGAAAACCTTTGAAAGCATAGAAAAAAACTGATGTTCACTGGCATGAAAAGAACATCCATAATAGTCAGGCCTGTATCTCTTAATCCTAATGAATTGTTACACAAGTTTCTGAATGGTAACTGCATGTTTTTCCAGCAGTGGCTAAAAGGAAAATATTGATCAGGATGGTTGATATAATGTAGTCTATTAAGACTTTTGGCATGTTCTGAGCATTAGGCTGTTTTGCTTATACTGTGGTTTAGCAGCATTCAGGCAAATAACAAAAATGAAGATCAATAAAAGCATGAGAAATTAATGTTATTCTCTTGGGTGAAGTAGTACATTGTGTTGCACCTGAACAAAGCACAGGTTTACACTATTGTTCATGAGAAAGTGTGATGGGCCAGTTAGTAGAAGAGTTGTCCCAGGTATCCTGTCTTCAATATTACAAAATTCTGTTATTGCCTTTAGTGAAATAAGTAAAAGTCAATTCTGTGGACTGGCTTGTGTAAAAAAGAAGCTTGTGATATGGAAATTCCCCAAAGCACTGTATAGACATAGCACTGTCTCCTGACCAGTCAGTGCCATTTTACTACATAGTTCAGAACATATTTAGTTCATGTGTAGTTCAGAAATAATACCTTTGCAGCTAGAAAGACAGAAGCGATCCTGTTCATTGGAATTGGGGCAAATATTTCACAAGGAAGTAAGTGGCAGTTCCTGACTTATGTAAGGAACAGGTCCTGAGATGATTGAGCCCAGATGTCCAGAACCAGTTCTAGCACAAATGAGTGCAAGGCATATTTATGAAAGTAATGGACCATGAAGGCAGTCCCCAAAATTCAGTGCATAGCACAGACTCATCTAAAAAATTGTCTGTTTCTGTATATATTGGGCATTCAGGAACACACGTATGAAATCTGTTGTGTGTGCTTTGACAGAGGATTGGACTAGAGACCTCTGTGCTCTCTTCCCACCTGAATAATATGGTGATTCTGTGATTCATATCAAATGTGTTCAACCGAAAGGGTTTGGAGTGGTTTGTTTTTTCTCCTCTTACTGTATTTTATAACTGCTAAATCCAAACCAGGTGGTGTTGACTACTTCAGTGTTAAGTATGGATAGTTGTTACCAATGAAAACCTGTTTTCTGTTACAGAAGGTGGCTCTGGAAAACACAGAGACCTAGAGGACCCACGAGCAGTATTTGTTCCCATTTCTGGTGGGATGGGGGAGGAGAGAGCAAAGAGGCAGAGGCTTTGTAAACTATTGATGGTCCCTTATAGCTGAAATTTGTTGTCCTTGCTGAGTGGTTGCGTGAACAGTTGTGATGCGTGTGACTCCTGCTGAGCTGTGCTCTGTGGGAGTTGAGACACAGTGTTCTTTTTCAGTGGATGTGGCTGTCATTTTCAAAGCTTGATGCTTATGTAAAATATGGCTTTTAAGTATTAGAGTGCCTTTTTTTTTTTTTTCCCCCTTTCAAATTTATGCAAACTTTTTAAAGGTTATGCAGAGTTTTACTTGGTCAAAGGAAGAAGAGATTCTGTTTAACCCCTAAGCCTTGAGGTTTTATTTCTCGTGACTCCTTTGAGAGTAATATTCACACGAGCTCTTAAGTAGCCTTTAAAATTAATATCCCTACTCCATATACTCAGAACTGCTCCTAAAAAAGTAAAAATACAAATAGAAGAAAGCTGTTTCAGAGGAGCATTCATCAAATACCTTTCAGCCAGTTGGATATACTTCATAATTCTTCTAGTATTAATAGTTAAACCTAGAGATGGGGAAAATAAATATATCCTGTTTATTGACTAGATAATTTAACTTCCTGTATCAATTTCTGTATTTTAATGGATTCTAACATTTCTAACTGGATATTGGGACAATTCGTCCAATCCTGTTCTAAAGGGGAGATTCAGCAGTAGTGTTTAAGAATTGGATCACTTTCTCCACGTGTTCTGCTTTCATAGTAGGCATGCTGAACAAAGCAAACAGAAGCAGAAAGTGATGCCAAAAAGTCTACATGCAAATGAGTCTGAAATTCACTCTGTTTTCTCATTGCCCTCCTTTTCCACTTGTTGCTCAGACCTGCTAGAAAAAGATTTGATGTCAAGGACAGCTGGCATTAGAAATCCTTTGAAAACTTTCTCTGACATCCCAAAGTTTATCCTTCTAAATGGCATGTTATCAGAAAAGAAGTTAAACAAAGGATACATGTAGAAGAGCACTGAAAATATCAGAGATAATGGTTGTTCTGTGATCTGAAAAGCAAGTAACAGCTGACAGGTGGTTTATGCTAAAACATAAAGTCATTCTGACTGTCTGTGAAAACAAGATATTAAGAGCATGGTAATAAGGGGATAAAAACTTGAAAACCTGTGTAGACAATAAGGTTTGCAGAATGTAGACTTGGAGAGAACTGAAGTAAACCAAGGAAATAGAAATTAAATACCCATAGTGTCTAATTGTTGCTTACTTCAAGGCCCCTTTTGGCTGCTCTAGCAATGCAGAGTGACATTAAAATGCAAGTAGGGTAAATGAGAACTGGGCCATAGTGAAAGGAAGAAGGGAAACCTGCCACAATTAGTTATATAGAATAACTAATGAATTCTCAATGTGGATTTAAAAATGTCCTAAAAACTTGCTCTATTTTGCCAGAATCCATTATATTTTTGTGCATGTGTTCCACAGTCAGCTATCTAGCTGCTTTCAAGCAGGAAGCAGCCCTCTTCTCTCTTCAATACCTGTAACTTGCTTCTCCCTAGGTATCTTTTATTTTTCTTTTTAATCACCTTCATTGAAATTATTTCTTTAGCAATTGAAAACTTGCCTAAGTATAGAACCAAAAGTGTTGGTAGACAGTAAACACAATAGGCCCTCTTCTCTCATCCTTGTTTTCATATATTCCTCTCTGTCATGAAAAGAACTTGTCAGAGTATTTTTTTCAAAATCAACATTTCTTTTCAACCATAAAATGTTTCATGGGTACCTTTTAAATGTCCTGTTTTCAAGTATGGATGTCTTCCAAGCTCTGGAGCTCTCTTGTCTTAACTAGTAAGAGGAGTGCTGAAAATGTTTTTGTCTTGTTTATTTTGCCAGCTGGAAAACAGACATCATGGTAAACTTCTACTGTTACCAAGGTTTTCAAATATTTAGGAATTTTATTCCACTAGGAAATAAAGGAACAAGTTTGAAACTTTTCAAACGTTAGAACAAGTCCAGAGGAGGTCACAAGGATGATCCAAGGGCTGGAGCACCTCTCCTGCAAGGACAGGCTGAGAGGGGCTGTTCAGCCTGGAAAAGAGAAGGCTCTGGGGAGATTTTATAGCAGCCTCCAAGTACCTGAAGGGGCTACAAGAAACCTGGGGAGAGACTTTTGACAAGGACAGGTAGTGACAGAACCAAAGGGTGATGGCTTTAAGCTGAAAGAGGGGAGGTTTAGATTAGACATTAGGAAGAAATTATTTCCTGTGAGGATGGTCAGACACTGGAACAGGTTGCCCAGAGAAGCTGTGGCTGCTCCTCCCTGGAAGTGTTGAAGGCCAGGCTGGATGAGGCTTTGAGCAACCTGGTCTAGTGGAAGGTGTCCCTGCTGCTGGCAGGGGGGTTGGAACTGGATGAGCTTTAAGGTCCCTTCCAACCCAAACCATTCTATGACTCTGTGATTCTAGGTGCTGATGAGGTGGCATTGTCTGTCAGTGGTCAGCTCTGGTAACACATGGCAAATGTTTCCTACTTCAGGATCCTGAGGTGGCTTTGTCAGGCTGTTGTGGCAGGTGGGTGGCTGTGCTCTAGCACCCTGAGCAAAAGTCCTGTGGCTTTGCTGAGTTTTAGCTGCCAGACCGTGGCATTCCCATGGAAGAGAGCTCATTTGTGGCTGTTTGGGTGACTGATGGGATTGAAGGAGAGTAAGGCAAAACGAGTGCTTTACAGCACGGTTCGTTGGGCAAAGGTAATGGTGTGAACCCTGACAGGCACAGTGAGAGATTTGCTTTCTGAGGACAGTCATAGCTGCAGGAGCACTGCATTTCCTGAAAGACTATAAATTAAACCTTTTCCTATATCTTCGCTGGGTAGCAGAGGATCATAAGATTAGATGAGCTGGGTTGTATTATTCTGAAATAATGTTCTGTAATGTTTTGTTCTATTTAGTGATAAATGTAATTATTTGAGAAGTTATCAGTCACCTCAAACCCTGGTCACAGGCTCCTTAAAGGAGCACAGGTTCAGTTATGTGTGATTGCAGTTAAATAAATGGCCCAACTGAGAATGTCTCTCTCAAATCCCAGACTAGGCATGTGAGAATGGCTAAATGTTATTGCAAACCAGGAAAATAAAACAGCTCTAAAATTTCAGATAGGCACGACAGAGAGACCAGAAAAAGGCAGAGGAATAAGTTGCCACATTACTGTGATACTGCTTCTCTCATGTGTACACACAGCCTTGTCTGCTTTCACATTTCAATCAGTGCAAGACTTGAATCTGCACAACAACTCAACAGGTAGGCTCTCTATACAATTTCTATATCACTGTTGCAATATGTCTGATAAGGGAAAATACCTTAAAAATAAACGATAAAGGTTTTAATTTAAATGAGGAAAAACCTGAATCTGTTTGAATTCTGGATTTTCAGTTGTCTATTCTGTCTCCCATATTTCAATGCACTGCTTTTAGTTCAGAATACCTTATTATAGCATTTTAAATAACAAATAAACATAAATACCTCATTATAATATTAGTCATATCATCTGGTGACTTGGTTTGATTTATGTAGTGCAAGCTAAGGGGTGTTATTTGGCTCTTATGTACCCACAGATGCATGCCTAGTCATGCTGTTTTATGTACAACACAGCTGCTACTGTGTTACTGAGTTTTCCATCTAAGTGAAATCAATTTCTCCCACATACAACCTGATTAATCAGCCTGTACACAAAACTGAAACCAGGCTGTGACTAAAATCCACCATCCATACCCATGACTGGACTGAAGAATATCAAAGCAGGTGAGAGTGACATAGTTGTCATCTAAGGACTAGAGTAGCAACTGCAGGTTTTAAGTGTCACTGGTACTGTGTTAAAGCCATCCATCACATCTGCATAGAAACGAGTCTTTATCCCACTGTCTTGGCCTTTTCAGAGCTGTTGTGGGGGACATTTTATGAAGAAGACAAATACACAGGCATTTCAGTTGTGACACTCTGGCTGTGACCGTATCACAGGGGAAGTGCGGTTCCATCAAGAAGGTGCAAGTCTGGGATTTAGAAAACTGCTTTTCATTTCATGTCCCTTCACATTTCCCATAGGACTGAAGTCACTAAATTCCTGTGGATCCCAGCTTAATGTCCAAACACCTTTGGAGCAGGAACAATGTTACTTGCTGTTCCTATAGGGACTGTACAGATAATATACCAGCTTTTGTGAGGCTTGCAAAGTTCACCCATGCTGTGGCCCCATAAGTACCTTAGGTGGACTGTAGGAAATAGTTTCCTCATGCCATGAATAACTCTGACTTTCTGGAGAGTTGAGTTTTTCCCTAAGCTAAAATCTCGGGTGCTATAAGTGCTAGGACTCTATCCCTGACCTTTGCTTTTCATACTTGCTTCTCATTATTCCGTTCCCTGTTTATCATTCCATAGTTAGCTAAAATAATCAGGGTTCCAGCAGGAACACCTGCTGTGATTAAACTGAAGTACCATATGTTGGCTCAGCAGGGCAAAGTCACCTATAAACTATTTTCATTTCTTTGAAGGGGAGGACAGATCATACTTTCAGGGAGGAACTTGTGTAGAAGGGGCAGTGAAAATCCCTCTCTAAGTGCAGCTATATTTCAGTCTTGATTTTTCATTATAGAATTCTGCCAGGCTGGTGATCTTTCAGGCTTTAGCAGAGCAAAAGATACACTTTAAATGTGATTCATCTCATCTAACTTGATCTAGCTACACTATAGCTGCATTTGAGCCAACTGGTTAGACTTGTTTTGCAGCCACTGGAGTGAAGCAGACAATTAATTCTCAAATGCGGTTCCTCTGACCTAATTTGGGTAGCTGTGCAAGAATGAGATGAATGCTGCCTGCTTCCACCTATTGACTAAAGGAAACCTAGACAGCTAACTTAGATGAATCCTACCTTTCATGCCAATATTCAGATACCTTCTGTTACATGATCATTCTATACCTTATGTTATTTGAGAAGGCAAAAACAAGTTTATAATCCTGAATGGAACAGAGTTTTCTTATTAAAATGACATCAAATCTTACCAAGTCAGTGTCTTTGGGTTGCAGAGTTATAAGTTTTCTATGACAGTCTACATGTGCAATTCTTTAAATACTGCAATTTTACGTATTTTAGATTATAGATGGTCAAAAATTCTCAGCATTACGATATTAAAATGGTAATGTTCTAAAGTAGATTATTATGAAGAAGAAATGTGACCTATTGAGAAGAGATTCTTACAGACTGCTCTTTTTCTTATTCCATGGAAAACAATTCTAATACTTACGTATGTGCCAGTAGTTTCAGTGTTTAATATGATACAGAAGAATACATTTGTAGAGTGATAAAGATCAGTAAATTACAGGATTTAGATGTGTCCTAGATATTTTATTTTGTACTTCTCATTTTTGTGGAAAGTTCTTCAGTATTTCATTGCAGCAATGGTA
>NW_010304669.1:105946-115326 GCF_000700745.2 Antrostomus carolinensis | reverse complement strand
CTGCTGTAACACTCACAACACTTCATTTCCATTTAGTCAATAAAGATTAGAGGATCATTTTATGGTAATGACAGCAAAACTTATAGTGACAGATGACAATTCTGAACTCCAAAGAACAGTATAAAGTTAACTTTATACTTGTGAAAGTGGTTGTCCTTATAAAGTAACATTTCAAATTTCCAGTTTAATCCTTCTATTGTATTCTTTTCTGCAGTGTAGTTGAGTAGAGATTCTCAAGATGTACAAACCCAACTAAACCTTTACTGTATCCGTGGACAGTTCCTACACATTGATTGTCTTGTATTCATCTGAGAAGTGATTGTTTTGTAACAAAGCAAGTGGCTTCTATGATACTTGTGAAAGGAGAGGATGTGAAAGGAGAGGATTATCATTTCCCTTTACCACCATACAACTCCGCTGACTTGATTAGAATTGCTCCTGATCTGTACCTTCAGAAATGAGATGCTTTAACCTTGTGACCTGGGAGAAATGGCAAAACTTTTCTGTTTGATATGTTTTATGAATAATCCATAATTTGTAATTTTAAGTCTGGCAAGCACTTGGAAGTTAAAACTGGAAATGTTGGATCTTTGTTTCCAGAAATTTAATAAATATATTCTTTTCTCATGACAACATCTACTCTCTGGCAATCTTAAACAGATGCTGCACAATCTTCCAAAAGACTATTATAAGAAGGGAACTTCTCTTTCATTCCTTCTGTAGATAGAATCTGGCAAAGTAACAAATATCGATTTGCCTCAGGTTCTTTTTTGTAATGGTCACATTCATTTTACTAAACTTTTCCTGGTATCATTTATGTAATGAAACCCTAAAATATCTGTAATAGCCTCAAGACAGTTGTTACCATGAAGGGTTTAGAATCTAACAGTATGCTGACGAATAGCGAGCAACCTGAGAATACAGCTCTGACAAGGCTTTGGAAGGGAATCTCTTTCTGGTCATTTCTATAAAGGCCAGTTTTGTCCATCAAAATCCTTGTGAAGTCTGAGAGCGACATTTTTGGAGGATATTTTTTCTAATTGTTGAGGAAGGGACAAGTGAACTGATTCTAACCGGTTGCTTGCTGGCTGACACACAGTGAAGACTTAATGTTTTCATTAGCATGTTGGAGATGGGGAGAAAACCGTGGCTGTGTGTTGCTGATGCCTTTTATGTAACATTTGAGAGACTTGGGTAGGTGGACATGGTAGACTTTGCATTTCCTGAAAGTATCTCTAGGTGTCTGTTTCTTCATAGCTTGAACCTGCAATCTGCAAGAGCTTCCAGCAGCTCCATTCAGGCATAGCAGCAAAATGAGACATGTTTTTTCTCAGTATATTCTGCTGGTGTCAGTGTTTTTTCCATGTTATAATGTATCCAAGATAAAGATTTTGTTTTAAGTAGAACATTAGCTTGCACACAAGTTTCTGCTCTTAAAGAAAGACTTTCTTATGGGCACTTAATATTTGTAGCTAGCTTGCTGTTTGCAACAGGTATTCACATTGACCATGGTAGCATCCTTGATTCATTGGCAATCTCTTCTATATGGGACAATCAAATAACCCTTAAGGGACAGCTATTAGACTCATTAATGTTACTAGATTTGCGTCAGGGACTTTGTGCAAACCCAGATCTGGAGAGACAGATCTGAGACTTTTTGTGGAGAGCTCCTGGATGAAGCTGGGTCTCTTTACTCCTCTTTTGTCTTAGTGAGATTCTTTTTGCTGTTAATCATCAGATGAAAGAGATATTCTTCAAATGGATTATGAAAAATACTTCTGAAAACTGGCAGTCTTCCATTTTCTTACTCACTGAAGAACCTCTATGTGTCTCATTAGAAACTACCTAAATCTCTTTATTGTGTGCTGAAAAATCCCTAGGGGGGGGGAAAGGAAACCACAACAAAAACCAACCAAACAAAAAACCCCCAAAACAGGTAGATTTTAAAGTTTTGAAAGTGACATGTCTTTTGTCATGGGACAGAGCCAATGCCTAGCTCAAGTTATAGGAATCTCTATTGAAAGATTGTCTCTTTTGTCCTTCTATAGGGAGATGTTACTAAGTGGCAGTGTTTTTGAAGGTTTTTCCACACTATTTGTTTACAATTTCAGCAACGTAGTTATCTGTGCTAGTGAAATTGTAAGAGAATTAAGGGTGCTCCAAGACATGAAGAATACCTAAATGTCCAGCTCCTGGGTAAGGTCTCAGATCGGGAGCTGTTAACTTTGATCTGGGGAAAGATCCACCTAGTCTAAGACTCTAGTACAGTGCACATGAAAAGGCCTAAACTCAAGAATATTCCCAATGTATTAAATTGTGTCCCCTTGTACTCTGTCTAAAGAAGATACCATCACTTGGGTTCATTCAAGTTGTGTGCCCTTTTATTCTTCCTTTTTCTGCTATGCGTTCCTTGCAGAATTTCTGAATTGTTTCATAGATTCTTTTGTTATAACTTGATCTTTACCCCTCTTTTCCATTCTTGGGCATTTGTATTACAGCACTCAGATGTGTTATAAAGTTTCCATAATCTCTAAATTCTTTCTGAATAAGCATGGACATTGAATGAGCATTTAACATGCTGTGCCAAGTGGGAATTCTGTTCTGTATATCCTGAAAAGATATGGTCATGTCAATCTGTCTTGGTTTGGGATTTTTTTAAAATTTTTTTATTTTAAGAAATACTAGTGGATAGATAAACATGAAGCTTCATAGGATCATCTGACATAATTATTACTGTCTTGTAGCTAAAAGGATTTGTAGATATTCTAGAATATAAATGAGTGCAGCTGGTGTACTCAAGAGGCAATCGGCAGCATGAAAGAGACTGGTGCCAGGTTATGATTCTAATAAATCTTGATATTTAATATGCAGAAGTGATCTTCTGTTTGAAAGATAAATAATCTAGTTATTTTGCAAAAGAGGACAAAGAAATGTAGAATTTCAGTGGGAAATGTGAGAGAATGTGGCCTTCCTTCTCCAGCAGTAAGATCCCCTTTGCAAGCAGGCCACAGAAGGAAATACATTGGGAAGAGGGTAGAAGGAGAGCATTCTCTTCTCTGTCATGCCATGGTGACCCTTGGGTTTCCTGATAGGAAATCTACACCAGAACTTGGCATGTAAAAATGTACTTAATTTCCTACTTTACAGCAAAGAGGGAAATAGCATTATATCAGGCGTGGGGTTCAGATATTTATGAGCTCAAGTGAGCATTGCCATCTGATAACCTTCTCTCTAAGATTATCAGATGGCAATGCTCACTTATTATATTCGGAGATACCAGATTCACTATTTCCATGTCTAGACTGGAGCAAGAAGCATATACCCGAGTGTTCCCAGAAATACTGAGGTAAAAGCACTGCACATGGACAAGCCAGAGGTAATATTAAGCTTAAGTAAGAGTCTGTGTGTATGTAAGTACAGACTTGAGAGGACAGGGGAAAGGGACAGTGCTACTCTATGGAGAACACAGATCTAGAGGGCAAGACACAGCCTTACCCTGAAGGGTGAAGATTATTCCATTGGGATCTGAATATGAAACATCTGGACTACGACTTTTTTTTCCACTGTTAGTTCTCAACCTTTGCCAGTTTGTTATTTAAACCATTGTTGATTTGAAGGTATTGTCCATGATCAGGCTACTTTCTGGACACATTAGGTAACGCCTTTGTTCAGATAATGTTTCATTTTCATTCTAAAAGCAAAGTAGCTCTAAAATCAAAGACTATACCTGCTGGCTTTTCCTCATTTATATGATAATGCCATTTGGGGGAAAAAAAAAAATCTTTATGACATTTTTATGGATTTTTGAGGAGTTAAAAGAATGGATCAGAAATGAGAAGCTGGGTTGGAAAAATATACTTTACTCTTAAAAAAAATAGTTAGAATGGTGAAAAATAGAATTCATTAATGTTATAAACTTTCTGTTCACAAGCTTTGTAAACATGGAGTTTTATGGTTATGTTCCGTATTTCTACACCATCTGGAGAGTAAGAATTTCAAAGCAATTTTTTTTTTTTTTTCCTTCATCAATGTGTCAGAAGTTTGCTTTAAATGCTTGAAGAAGAGCAATTTTCTGACATAATGAACTTGAAAGGAAGTTTTGACAGATTGAGTCCACCATTTGTCTAATAAGTAGAGTTCTGTAATCCAGGATATGCAGTTGCTGCTGAGAATTTCAGAGATTTGATTTTTTAATGTGCAGAATGACATTTAAAAAGTAGTTTAGCTCTTATTGGGATGTTATATACTCTTTAAGAAATTATTTTACTCTTTCAAATTCCTCCTGAAAAGAACAACACATTTTAGCAGTAACAGCTTAGAATATTTTTATTGAAAATCCTTGTTCTAGCATATTCCAAAATAAGTTTATCTGAATGTCTGGTTATATTGTATGCATAAAATAAAAAATAAACACAAATAATTTGATAGTGGTTGTTTTAATGTAAATTAAATCAGACAATCAATCAGAAACAGCCATTCTGAAGTTCTTCTAGAGAAGGCCAGAAAAGAATTTGCATGAAGCAGTGTCCTGAAATGAAAATGCACAATTGGACACGCTCCATCACCTAACTAAGGACATTTCAGAAATTCCAAAGTTAAACCAAACCAAAGCAGTGAGAGTACAGGTCAGCTGGTTTGCCTTTGAGGTTTATGCTATGGCTCAGAAATAGTTTAACTATCTAAAAGTATTTTCTGTGCTTTTAGAGATAAATTAGTTGCACAGAGCCAGTCTGAGTGCCTGAAGACACAATATGGGATGTTAAGAGCACTAGACACTTGCAGAAGGTAATTTCTTTTAAATATCCTATTCCTAGAGTCATTTGGTTATATCTGAATCTCATCTTTTATGTTTTTCAAGATTGTATAGAAAAAGTTAGGAAGCCACAAGTCAGAAGCTGGTAGGCTTACTCATTTATTTTTCTTAACACCATAATCTTGTTTTTATGATTCCTTTTGAATCACTATTCTTTCTTTTTTTGTAGTAGCTTCTCTCTTAATCTTAGAATATTTGGAGTTAGTAACACTGAAAGTACTGTCTGCTGCTATATATAAAATTTTTCTTAAGATGGTGGGATTCTGTTTTACTGCATATTGTATCTGGAAGCAAAGCAGTTAACAATCTGCAGGCCTTGTGCAAAAGTCTTGGTGCATGAGTCTTGCGGTGATAATCAGAGTAAGTTTGGGGCAAGATTACTTTGAAAGTTTGTTATGTTTTCTCCTTTTCTAATATCAAATGTAGAGGGATCTAGGTGTGAAATAGTGTCATGTAAGAGTTAAGAATGTAAAATCACCCGACACCAAACTCACACTGAGGAAGAGTTGTGAGTTGCATAATCTGAAAGAAAAGTTTCAATAAGATTGTTAAGAGATTGAGACTGCTAGCCCAGGTGGGAAAGGAATTCCCTGAAGACAAAGGACATTTTGTTGGATCTCTGGGAGTTTTGTATTGATATCACAATGCATGTTTCCAAACTCTGTTATTTTGACAGGGAAACCTCATTCTAAATGGACAGAATAACTTGGAGGAGAATTTGAGGGGGAGGCTTCCCTTCTTGGGGAGCCATCTGGTTCACAGTTTGAAGCTTCCTGCTCTACTCCCTAAGCAATGACTGTTCTATATGTGTCCCAACACTTGGATCCTAGTACATGTGATAGTTACTGTAAACCAAACAGAAGATACATGTGTGAAACTTGGTCTCAGAATTTTGATATTTTTTTTTAATAGAAATAGATTTATTTTTAAAGCACAATTTAAAAAGTATATTAGAAAACGTTAATTTAATAAAAACATTTATTTTGCATTTTGGTTTACTTTTTTCCTATGTCATAACACATTGAAGTATTCCTTTGGATTATTTTCTCCTCTCTACATTCAAGAGTTGTGCCTCCATAGACTCTTTCAGAGAAGCAGCATCCACACTCCTGTGAACAGCCTTACAAAAGCTGACAGTTGGTGACTTACTGCTGAACGTAATGGATGAAATAGAAAAAAACAAAACAGAAAACCAAACTGGTAAAAATCATTCAAAATGCTTTTGTGCAACTCTTTAACATCTTGAATAGCCTTTGAATGTCTCTAAAAGCTGTGTGCAGTTGTCCTATTTTCCTGCCTACAATTATAGCAGTTTAAAACTTTTAAGAAGTGCTTCATATATTGACAAGTGAATTATTAATAGTGAAGAGGATTGCCCAACATAACCCAACATTTTTTCCAGCATAAGAGATGCAAACCTTTGCATGGTCAATAGAAAGGAGTATTTGACTCTCTTAAATTGTCAGTTTAAATAAAATTGGGTTGTAGAAAAGAGGATCAGTAGTTTAAATAGTTTATTTAAAAGCAATGTGAAGATCAAAACCTGGCTGTTTAATGGGTCAGATATGTTGAGAGTACTGAGCTGTGCTTAGTCAGCTCTCAGCAGCGCTACTGCTAGCTGTGGTAAAATTTATATAGCACCAAGGTACAGCAGAACAAGAATGATGTCTTCAAAAGGACAGTTGTAAAAACAAGTTTTTGAAACCTTACAGTTCTGAGGATGTTACAGCCAGAGTTTAACTCTTTCAAGGTAGGAATCCCAAACTTACTTGGGAGCTGAACAGAATGAATAGGTTAGTCATCAGATCTGGGTGTAATGGAAATGGGAAGGGAATGATGTGTTCTCTCTCAGTTGATATAGGAGAAGCTAACAACTTTATTTTCCCTTTATTATATGCTGCTCATATTATAGCACAGTAAGTCAAAGACAGGGTTTTGGATTGTGTTTTTTAAAAAAATAATCTTATCTGAACAGGAATTCTGCCTGAAACAACTGGAATATCTTACTAAGACCATAAAGCTTGGATTAAAATTTGTGGTTTGTTTAAAATGGAATGACATGGAACTGGTTTGTTTGATGTTAAAGCTGTGTGAGACATAGTGTATTTTAAAGTAACTTGCAAAAATAACGTTAGGAAAACACAAGAGGTACATTGCAAACACAGTGCATGACCTTCATGATAACTTGACTGCTAACTGAAGATGAATGGGTCTGTACTGAAGCAGTTTGTTAGAATGAGTCCTGGAAAGACAATTTTAGATCGTGCATGTCCAAATAAACAACACTGGTAACAGATGAAGAACATTAACATAGAATTATAGAGTAATACAATTAACTGTATTTTTGCTGTGTTTGTAAGTGATCTGTAGCCATTTATTAGCCAAATCTGCTTTGGGTTTTTCTGCAATGAATACATTAATCACAGAATTCAGCTGATGTGGTAAAATGGACAAGGTTCAGTGTCATTTTGTATATTTCTATGGGGCTAGAGGCAATTCAGAGATCTGTTCTCAACTAATTTCCAGAATTCAGTGACAGCTCTCAAAAAGTGACTTACCAGCCCAGTCTCATTCCTACAGTTCATCATTACAGTCCCTCTTAAATCTTCCTGTGATGGAATTGAAAATGGAAGGTGCAGCTGAATGATTAACAAGTCCTTGTAAAAATACCTAAGAGGGATATATATATAAAGTAGCTTTTTAAAAGTAGAATCTTGTTAGAGCCCAGCAAGACAGCTGAAATAATTTCCATGTTTTTCCTGTAGAATTTGTCATGTAACTTCTATGCAGTATTTCTAAAAGTGTATTTCTCTTGTTTGTGATTAAACTTGAAATGTTGATACAATTGCAGCCTGTGCTACATGCAAAGTATAGAAACAACCTTGCTGTGTGTTGTTCAATGGGCAATTTAGAAAACTGCTGGTTGAGTATAAGCATATTATTGCAAGCTCCACAGGATGTAGAGTATTCCCATAGCAGGACAGAAGAATAAATCTGAGGATGCTGCAGAAATACAGAGCAGGCTGCAGCCTCTAGTCAGCAGAAGTTACTATGTCCAGTATTAGTGTTTCTAGTCTAGTACTCCTAAGGGCCTTTGAAAGTTCCCAGTCTCCTACAATAGGTAAAGATTTTCTTTGCTATATGCCATTTCACTCGGAAAACTGCCACATGACCAATAAAATTGATTTCTCCTTTGTGTGTGCGTCTAAAAATTGATCAACAAAAGAAAGCAGACTCCGTGTCTTCCATATGCAGTTTCAAGGTCCTTTGGTGTTAAGTTTGCTACTTCAGCTCTCAATGAAGCGAAGGAGCTTTCTTTCCTACCTGAATTTGCTACCTGTGTTCTGCAGAGACGTACTTTTAATTGATGGTTTCATCAAGTTTCAAGAGGGAGAGATTCTCCTCAAGTCAGCAGTAGTAATTTTTTTCCTAATGAAGAAAGCGTGGCATTTGACTTCTTATACTTGGAAAAAAGACTTTGTTCCTTTGAATCATAATCTCACGCAGGCTTTCCCTAGAGAAGCTGGGCACTGCCTTATTGCTCTTCTCAGTGATGCCCAATGGTAGGACAAGGGGCAATGGGTGTGAGCTGGAACACAGGAGGTTCTGCTTAAACCTGAGAAGAAACTTCTTTACAGTGAGGGTAACAGAGCCATGGGACAGGCTGCCCAGGGAGGCTGTGGAGTCTCCTTCTCTGGATTTGTGTGGGAGTTTTGGAAGCACAAGTGAATCTACCATATGATGAATAATATGCTTTTTTAAGCAGTAATAATTAATGGCTGTTAAAAGTGATTTAACATGACTCGAAACCTGGTATCAATATCAAAGATGTATACAATTTATGAAAGAACAAACCAAAATGATAACACAACACTAAGTGGTAAGGTAATAGTATTTGGTTTGGCTCATTTTGCAAAAAGGAATTGTCCTCTTTAATAACATTATTATTTCTACTTATTAAAGTACTGTTAGTAAGTTCTGAATAGTTTTTGAAAACATGCTCATTTGCTGAATCCTCTGAGGGAGCAAAACTTGAAAGAAACTGTGCTATTTGAAATGTGTCAAGCAAAAATGACTGATATGTCTGTCTGCCAAAATTATTTGGCTTCATTTGCCTTTCTAAATGTGGCTTTTGCAGTAGTGTCATACATAAGAGATGATTAATAGAATGAGGAAAATAAGGAGCTGAAAAAAAAAAGAATCACAAAATAATTTCCTTCCTTTGTGTTATTACAGGGTTGAAAAAAATCTGACACATCCTACAGCTGTTAGAAACCATTGCAAAGAAAGCTTTTTGCCTTGCAAACAGCTTCATGAAAAGTAAGCATAAAAAGACATTGCCATTTTAGCAGCATCTTTTGAACATTAAGTCTCTCTTCTTGTACGTTAAAGCCTCAGAAACACTTTCTCTTGTAGTCTGGGAATTTTATTTCTTTGAGGTAAGGATGAATCTGTGTTTGTTTGATCTATTTTATGATTAAGGAGATTAACATATATTCAGGGTAATGAAAACCATTTCAAATGCACAGTGCATCTTTGTTGTGATGAAAGGCTGATATTAGCTTCC
>NW_010304669.1:0-105909 GCF_000700745.2 Antrostomus carolinensis | reverse complement strand
TGCTGAGGTCTGCAAAACCAGAGCTCTTGAATTTAACAGAGCTCAGAGACATAGAGACCTGCTTCTGGACTAACGTCATGTGTTATGAAGTTTCTTCCTTGCCATGTTGGGATGCAGAATTTTTTTATTTTTTGTTATTTTTGGGGAGGAAATTGTTGCTTTTTTTTTTTTTTTTTACACTTAGGCTTAATTCCTATTTATTTTCTTTTGCTGCACAGGGACTCAAAATATATTCTGTGATACAAATTGTACAACTATGAGGTCAAGATCCTGTGCCCTCCTCTTATTTATTTATTTTCAACATGCATTAAAGCACTGGCAAAGCTGCTGGAGTTTTTGTTTTTCTTTCTCCCTCTCCTGTACAGTTACCTAGACAGTTTTGTATATAGAACTCTGAATATAATTTAAATTACAGACATGTTATACTTCTTAAGTCTAGCTTCAGGTGCCTGCCTTCAGGTCCTCACATATTCTGACTGGAGAAAATGGAACAGGGAGGAATTGTCTCTTTATGTTGCTTTAAAAATGCTTTAATATGTTTCTGTGTAATATCTGTGTCTCTAACTTAAGTATTGTTAGATAAATGTTCATGAGTCTTTTTGTACATGAACCTTCTTCTTGTGATATCAGCTTCTAGGATGGAAAAGTTTCATGGGATGCTTGTGCATTTAATTCCTGTGTGAGAGTTCATGGCTTAATGTTGTCATGGATTGATCGGAACAACACCAAAGGTGGCAGTGTGAATTACTGACCTTTCATGCCAGACCTATTAAACATTTTCTGAATTATCAGTTTCACAGGAAATAATTGAATTAATGTAGCTCATTTACTTACTGAGCATCTCTGAAAGTGCAGGAGGTGGCTGTCTTAGGGGACTTGGAAAGCTGTCTTAGGAAGCACGTAAGTCATTTGGGGTTTCCAGCATGTTATGTAGCAGACAGCGGTGGCTCGGCTTGAGTGTGCCCTGTGCCCTGGCACCCTTTCCTGGACAAATTTAGATGCCAGGCTCTTCTCACTGTGCACAGTGCAAGGGACTAGCTGTGCCAGGGCAGTGTGGAACTTGGGGAGGCCAAGGGAGCTGCTGAACTGAGTTGGCCGCTGGTAAGAAACATACAGGAACAACGAGATGTGTTTTGGGGAATACCATCAAGCCTGTCAGTAGATCGAAAACCAGAGTCAGTGCCATAATTTGCATTGAAGAAATTATTAAATTCTTGGAGTTTTTTTCCCCTACCTCTTTCTTTTCTCATTTGATTATTGATTAGGGCCACAGGTCAATTAACAACTCTCGTCTGTGCCGTACTCTGCTCAGTTCTTCACTGTTAACCATGAAATCAGCAAAGCTGTCAGACTCAACTCCTGTGGAAATGTTGAAGTGTTTTAATTAAAATTGCTAAAATTGTTTTGTTATAGACATATTGTGAATTGTTACTATACAACCAGTATATTGCTATGGTGTTATAATTGTGCCACATAATTCTAGTTATATTATCTACAATTATGAAATAAATGATAAAAGTTATTGACACATCAGGGCCTGTAGAGTTTCCACAACTGAAACTTAACCTTCCAGAGCATCTCTTCTGTCTCAAGAGCTCTAGCTGTATGATTTCATGCAAATTTGGAAAACGCAGACTCATGAAATGCCTTGATTTTTTTTGTACAGTCATGACACTACTTAATGGAGCAGAAAATTAGATCTATTAAATTTCTGGTAACTATATAAAGCAACATATTTCATTACTGTAAGTGTGAAACATTTTCTTAGAGGCAATTACAGAGATTAAAGGCATCAACACAGGAGAAAGAAGCAGGACTTTTGCCTTTTAAAAATTCTTAACTGTGATACTTAGGAGAAAGCAACATGACTTTGTTCTGCCAGGCTCATCAGGCTACATTTCAGATTGAGCTGTGATTATTATAGTTGGCTTCATTCATTATCAGTTCAACTCTTCCATTAGAAGCATTTGTATATATGTCTAGTCCTGAGCTAAATTTGAGCCTGTCATCATCAGCAAGCCAACTTCTATTTCGATAAAATCAAAGTAAATGGGCAGCTGTTTTGTGTCCATTTCCGTTCCTTGCAACAGGCTTGTGAGATGATGCCATACATCTAAATCAGCCCTTAATTTTAAATGTATTTTGGTATTTAAGACATTCTGACACTTTTTGTGACTAATTTCATGCAAAATCGTCATGGAACTCAGACAAAAGGATGAGCAAATCTTTTTGCTCTGCAGAATCCAGGGTAGGGCCCAACACAATACAGAAGAAATCTTATAGAGGAAGAGCTTCTGAAAACAAACAATTTAGCAGCTTGAGGGTGCTGTCTATATCTGTACTGTTTCCTTATGAAAAATGGAAGACAGCTTAGTCTCTTTCATGGCCAGTGAAACAGGAAAGTTTCTGGAGGACCGCAACACCTACTGTGCTGTCAAGTCACACTTGCTTTACTTATGATGACTATGTAGCTGTAGTTTGTCAAATATTCCTCCACCCTTTTTAATTCATAAATTAAAACTATCTATTCCTTTCGGTTAGGAATGAATCTTCTATAAAAGACTCTTAGGCAGTGAACACTTATACAAAAACACTCTTTAAAAACACTTCTGATTCTTTGACCTCCTATGCATTATCTGTGTGTGTGTTACAGGGTGAGGGCTAATGAGCACTAAGTCTGGAATGTGTAAGAAACTTAAAATATGGAGTAATAGAGAGTTTCTGCTCAAAAAAACTTGGTCTAGGTATACCTAACCTTTACGGTGTCATTGCACTTGAAAAATATTCATCAGTGAATCATTTTTCTGCTCTTAGCCTTACGAATTGGAACAAAATATGTCAGAGGAAGATTTCTTAAAATATTTCTTGAAGCTTTCTGAAAAAAAAAAAAAAATCCTTGTTACAGCATAGCTGTGGAATCTCTTTATGTGCTATGGTAAGTGATATACTTGGAAATATTTTCCTTCTATGATAAGGACCTCTGGTTTCAGTAAAGTATCTATATAATTTCCTTTTTCTTTTTATCTTTATAACCATTAAAACTTTTTTTTCATTAGTTTTTAGAACCAAGTGGAAAGTCTAAAACTTATTTCTTAATGAAGTCTTCTCTAACTGTGAATAGAAAAACTTCTTCCAAATACTCTGGCAAACCAAAACATTCACATTTTTTAAGGACAGCAGATGTCGTCTTTAAGAAACAGCATATTATCAAAAATGTTACTTTCAATCAAAGTGTGTTTCTATAGAAAATTTTCAACCAGTCTAACTGTGTATCACTTCAAGTATATTACTGGCTGCAGCTTGAATCTGAGGGGAAAAAATCATCCCCAAACCTTGAAGCAGTGTATTACATTCTGTCCACATTTTCTGAGGACTGAATGTATTTGACAACTGTTTATGGTTATCAACTTAATCTAAAATGAACTTTCCTAGGAAAATATTACCAAGGTAAATGCACTGACAAAGGTAACTAAGGCAAAACTCTGTTTTGGCTGTGTTTCATCAGGGAAACATTTCACAGACAGAAATCATGTTCTCAAGAGTGAGGAAAAATCATTATAGGAGAAATTTCATTATTGCTGAAAAGAACATAATGGGTTTATATATGATGGAGAAAGATGATATCACTCATTTGAAGCCTCTCTTAATGCACCGGTGACTTTACCATTTCAGTGAAATGCCAAAAAAGATGCATGTTATGAACCCTGGTGTCTTTATTACTGCAGCATATTATCCTGGCATATTCTTTACTGAGTAAGTGCCATTGAGCACCTAACATTGACATCTCAGAGTAGAATTCTTCTGTCTCTTTTTTTTTTTTTAAACAGCATCTCGCCATTTGGTTCATTCCTCTTCAGCTCCTTCTTTGAATTTGCTGTGCTTATTCCTCACCTTTTGCTTTCCAATTCCTTTAGCAGCCTTGTTAGCATTAGTTAAGTGATATTTGTTGCCATTTAAACAACTCTGGGAAAAATTGAAGACTTGCATTTGATTATCAAACTGTCTTAGAAGTGAGAATTCAGTACCATTCAGGCCTGGTTTTATTACTCTTAGGTAGTTTGCTTTGCTGTTGTAGCTAAAAATAAAATGATTTATGAAGATAAATCAGATGTGTATCATTCTCCTAGTTTGCAAGAAGGGCTACATATCACATTTTGTAAGTCAAAGAAGTGTGAGAATATTAATAACTGTCAATCACTGTAATGTTTCTTCATTTTAAGCCACATTTTACTTCTCATCTTAAAGCAGAATAGTAATCCACAGTTTTAAAATATTACTGCTCACCAATCCATTCCAAAGTGCCTTTCACTGTATTATTCCCATTTATAAATCAGGAAAAAATGAATAAAAAGAGGAAGCAAAAGTAAAATTAGCTTTCTGAGCCCTGTTCAGCTTCACCCTTGTCACCATTGTACTTCAGTTGTGATACAGCTCTTTAGTTAAAAGTATATTTATTAAGATAATCATCTCCTCTTGGACTCACACCACAATCATAGTCATCTTTTCTCATTCTGTGCTTTTTGACAGCAGAGAAAAAGGTTGAGTTGCTTTCTTCTTCACTACCACAAATAAGTCAGAGGGCTCATAAATATATACAGAGAGGGCTGTATTCTACTCTGAAAGCAACTTTAGCCTGAAATAATTTCAGAAACCTTTCTGGCCTTGCTCCTGAATTATGCAGGTTTCTGAGAAGAAAGCTGGTATCTAAGGAGATTAATAAACCTCTGTGAAAGCAAGGAAGATATTAACATCTTAACATGAGTCTGCAGTTATGCTGATGGCGGCTGTGGCACGTGCCAGCTCTTCTGGGTTTGGCAGCAAAGAAGAGAAGGGAGCTTATTTTCAGATGAAGGTAAATGATACCTCTTTTAGGAACAGTTGAGGCTGGGATGGGTTCTTACAGGGAATAGTAGCTGCATTAAGTATCCCAGGCTGCATATGATAATCACCACCCTAGAGTTTCAGCCCCAAAATACATGGAAGGTTTGGACAGCAGTGCAGCATGAAGAGAAACTGAGCTGCTCAGGAGCAGGAAACAGTCTGGCTCAGTGTCACCCTACCTCTAGTACTGTCTTCATGCACCTGTAGTGGTTTTGGTGCCTAGTCCAGCTAAAGCGTGTGTCATTGCTACAGGGAACACAATTAGTCGAAATACATTGCATAAACACACAGTTTTTCTTTCTCTCTATTCATTGTGCACCATAAAACCAGGAAAAAGTTCCATGGAGATAAATGTGTGACTGTGGTCAGCCTATCGAGATGATCATTTGAAGTGGGTTTGTTTGTTTGTTTGTTTTGTTTTGTTTTTAATAATCCCATATAAAAATGAAAGATAATGCCTTAGACTTACCATTTCTATATAGTCCAAGCACTGTTCTCATAAAAGTCCTTCACCTTTGTCCAAACTTAATAGGTTGTCTTCATGATTGTCTTGCTTGCTAAGGAAAGTGGCGAGGATGGTTGCATTGTGAGGATTAGTAGAAGTGCTTAGGCTCATGTGTGCCATTTGATGAGAAAGGGAGTGGCAGGTGCTCCATCTCTCTCAAATCAAGGTCTTTGTACATCACACTGGCATCCACATATTGGATTCCTCAGACTTGGGTGCAGCCTCCAGGCAAAAATAGCATCTCTCTACTGTCCTGTCTGCTCTCAAAGGTTATTTATTATCAGAGGGCAGTTAATGACAAAACAAGGGGAAATGGGTTTAAGCTGAAAGAGGGGAGGTTTAGATTAGATATTAGGAAGAAGTTCTTCACTGTGAGGGTGGTCAGACACTGGAACAGGCTGCCCAAGGAAGTTGTGGATGCCCCCTCCCTGGAGGTGTTTAAGACCAGGCTGGATGAGGCTTTGAGCAACCTGGTCTAGTGGAAGGTGTCCCTGCTGATGGCAGGGGGATTGGAACTAGATGATCTTTAAGGTCCCTTCCAACCCAAACCATTCTATGATTCTATGATTTCTAGGATGGTTATTATTTATTTCTTTTTTCTTTCCAGCTGTTAACACTAGTTTTTCTGCACATCTTAACTCCCAAAGCCCAACTGTTGATTCTGTGCTCAAATAAATGTCCCCAGATGTAGTTCTCAAGCATTCACTTCATATGTAATATTCAAGTGCTATATGTATCCTGATATATTTTAAAAAAACAAACCCATGACTGTGGACTAGATCCTTTCCTGATGTAAACTGATGTGACTCAGAAAACATATAATTCAGAATGTTTCTGCTGGGAGACACCATGGGGTGACCTTAATAGCTAGAGGTTGGGAAACACAATTACATGGAACCACTTTACACTTTTGTAAAACCAGTTTTAAAACACCCTCCAATTGAATTTGAAGGATGTTTGTGGCAACTCTTTTGAAAGGGTCATTGACTGTACAAGGATGAAATTTGCGGGCAATCAAGTTCTGCAGCTTATTTCTGCCTACTGAAGAAAAAGGGCATATATTTCTAAAGAATTTGTTGACTTTTACTCCTTTTGATTTGTATTTAACATACAAGATTGAAGTGAATCATTTTGTTTTGGTATAAACACATATAAAAGCACAACATCAGACTATTTGGCATACAATAAATTACCAAGAATACATGCAGTCTCCGACTGCATAAGAAGTACATGGCACTGTTTAGAACCTGAACTTCAGGGTTCTAGATCATAAAGTGAGGTTTTTATTTTACTGGACTATTGATAAATTCAGACTAGATATACAGGTGATGAGAAAGGCCATGTTCTCTGCAACCTGAGATTATTTGGCTGAAGATGGAATTTTTTTTGGTGAAAAAAACTAAAAAAAAGGCTGGGGGTGAATGGGGAGTAAATAACTTGCCTACCAAGTTGTTGCCAAGCTGTGTCCTACACAGCTGTCTGAGAACTCTTGCCCATACTGTGATTTCAGAGATGGTAAATGTGAAGCAATTAGCGCTGATTCATGCTTGTAAGTGCTACTTGAAGGTTCAGTCGAGGAACTGTGCTTTTGTATGATTTTGTGTAAGTGGTGCTTCAGCATATTTAATAAGGTCAGTTATAATACATGTTTGAAAACTGCATAAATGCAATCAGGAAAACATTTTTGATTGCATGAATAATAGTTGTTGCACATGCTTAAAACGCAGTAAATTATAATGTGATATAAATTGAACTCTAGAGACATTTTTACATTAATAAATTTAAAATCTCGTATATTTTGACTAACTGTTCTGATTAAGCAGGCATTTGAAGAGAGTGAGGAGAGAATACCCAGTTGCTGAAGAAAAGGCACTTACAGATATCATAGAAACAAATCTGTGTTGTTTGCATTAGCACATATGTTCCAGGCAATCACAGTGTGTCAGTGCAGGAGTGGGCTTGGAGACCTCATGATAAATCTGCAAATGATGTAAAGCTACATCCAGAATTGTGCGTGAAGTCAAAACATGGTAGAAAAAAAAACAACTCTGGCCAACTAAAAGCCGTAATTTACAAGAACAGCCAATGATACTATCTGCAATCTGGTTGTAATATAGAAGTGATCTTAGGGGGTTCATGCTTGTTTAGAGTAGCTAAAATGTAGTATGCTTGATTGTCCTAGCAAAGGCCTAAAGCTTGTCTAGAGTATGTCTATTGATTACCCTGGGGTTTGTTTGAGTTTAATCAGCTGAGTCCTTCAAGGAAATTGTAACTGAGCGTATGACACAGACCAGGATGGGTGGAGTTTGCCCAACTAAAGTGTAGGTGGTGCTTTGATAAAGCATATTATGAAGACGTCTCTCCAGCAGCAAGGTGGTGATAGGCAGTGTGCTTGTCCCTTATTCTCTGTTCCTTGCAGCGTCAGGGAAGGTAAGAACACACGTGGGGAATCCTCTATTTCAGGGTCTCAGATTGGCAAAATGTCAGGTAAGATCAGAAACATGGACAGGTGGAATCAGAATACCTAAGAGGAGTGAGTCGAAACATCATGTGCTGGAAAAGAAACATTGGTTCTAACAAAAACCCAACAGCTCTACTTATTTATGACTCAGTGTAATTCATCTGCATACTTGAAATAAGAATTGCTAAAGGGATTAATGGGAATTCAGTAAACTTTGTCGTAGATAAAAAAAAAAAAGCCTTTCTGCTGATGGTTGGAATATTACCTACTGATTCTTGTCCTGTTCGTACCAGTTGAAATTGTGTAAACACCTGTCCATTGTGCTAATGAGAGTTCTATGTGTTATTTCTTCCTGTGTATCAGTGAGATCCCTTTTGAGGTTTTGCTTGAAAAGATTTTAATGTGAGAATATCTTCTTGAAGATGCACCTGCAGTTACATGCTTTGCTTTATTCTGATACAGGTACTTAAGGCATTTTAGATGGCTGGCCAACCAACACATGGTGACTGTTGTAGGTCATAGTAGAACAGGGCTGGCAAGACCTCAGAGTTACTTGGCCCATGCTTTTGCTCCTATATTTTGCTTTTCCTGATAAATTTTTATCAAGCCTGTTCCCACACTGAATATTCCTACTGTATGTTGCTCCACAACTTGCACATGTGCTTTACTCTTGACTTAAATAAGATTTTCTGGTGTCTAGTCAGAATCTTTCTGCTGGAATTTGAGGAGATTGTTTCTTTTCCTATTTACATGAATATAAAGGAGATACTTCTCTCTGCATTAATCTTTTGGGGAATGTTTCTTATTTTACTTGCAGACTGTAAGTGTTATGGATTACGTGAGAGAGCACTGTATCCATTTTTCTCCATTTCCAGAGTTGGTATGAGTTTCCTTCAGTGCTGTTCATTTCCTGACTGTTTCCATGATCCTGTTACATTCCCCAGCTTTCACTCCTGGAACAATTCCAAAGGCCCATTGAAGAATTCATTGTCCATGAACAAGTTAATATGGTTTCTGGTTCACTTAAATTTCCTTCCACTTTCAACTGTTTAATTGCCTGTTAATTGTATTCCCCATGTCCTTTTGATATGCAAGTTAAATGTGAAATTTATGTACATAAAAGCTGTTTAAGTTTTGCTGCATGTTGAAAGAGATAGTACTGAAGTTTCTCGAATCTCATTAACTTTTGGGGAAAGAAGTGGAGGCTGTAGGACTTGAAGGACCAGTGTGTTAAGTGAGAATAATGTAGGGATGAAGATGATGAATACAGTTTCATAGGTGGATGAGGACTTAAGGAACTCTGGAGAGCAATTGGCTTTGTACTTAGCCTTTAAAGAGGAAAATTGCATTGACTGAGACTGCAACTCCCTTGGGTTTCTCATTCAATTCCAACCTTGTACTCCGTGGGCCAATAAAAAGATAAAGAAGAACTAATAAAAAGAAAAAAAAGAATCAGGTTAAAGAGAGGATCTGTAGCTGCTAGCACAGCTGTGGCTACATCCTTTCCTTGCATCATAGATTGCTCTCAAGCAAAATCATTCACTAAGGCTATTGAAAAGACAAAAGCTTCTGCTTTTAATCGTTGCCTGCTGAAGGGATTGACCTTTGGCTGTACTGAGGCAGGAGGGCTGCAAAGAAAAATGTGGATTGGAAATTTGTTTGTCTTCATTTTTAGGCTTGTTTTCTTCCTCACCGCAGGCCGTAGCTGCCAACAGGTTTCTCAGAGCCACTCAGATGGCTCTCGGGCTCTACAGGATGAACATACATTTCAGATGATGTCGACAGTTCTTCAGGTGCTGGGTTTTCTTGCTAAAGCCCTCTTGTGCTCTCTGTGAGCAGAACTGTATCTTCCCTGCATGCTCTGTAAAGAATGCAATCTGGGTTAATTTCTGGTTGTTTCCATTTATCCAATTATGACTCTGACTCACTTTTTGCCCTTTGCTGAGTTCAAAATAACCACTGACTCAAAACAAAACAAAAACTTCCCCCCAAAACTAGATAACAAAAACAACAACAACAACAACAACAACAAAAAACCAAGCAGAAAAAAACCCCCACTGGAAGTTGTACCTATATATCTAAGGGTAAAATATAGCTCTGTTTATATTTTTTTCTCTATTCTTACATGAAATTGCATGACTACAAATCTTTGTGTCACCTGCTGTATTTTCCCATGCCATGGTTTCATGGCAAAGCAAAATGCTTCTGTATAAGTGGAAACAAGTTGATTAAAATGGAAACCTTTAAGTTGGCATGAGTTTAAAGTCAGGCTTCTAAATGCTGCAGTGCATGTTTTGTACACCAGTTCCTGCTGGTATGTGCAGCACACTTCATTCAGGTGGATAGCTTAAATTTTATTAGGTCTGGCAGTTCTTTATTTCACTGCTGATTAAATGACCTATGAGCAGTGTAGCATGTCACCCTTGCGTTGGAGAAGAATTGGCACTGCTGGTGGATTTGGATTCAATTGTTGGGACATATGAATGTCTGCTTCCAAATACTTGACAGAGATTAATAAAGTGCAGAGTTTCTTAAAGAGAATCAATGACAAAATGGTAGATGCTATTTTCTTTTTTTTTTCTTTTTTTTTTTTTTTTGAGGGGTGGGGAGGGGAAGTTGGATTTTCAAAGTAACAAAGAAACATTATAAAGAATTGTAGGCAGCTAAAAAGGGGTTGTGAAGATCAGGTGCATCTTGAGCTCTGCTGTGTGGCGGGTTACGGCTTAGATTGAGGTTTGGAGCTTCAGGCCCAGTCCTGCCCTTGGTGAGATAATCCACAACTCCCTTAATGCTTGTGAGCTTCATGAACTTGAAGTGAAGGTGAGCTCACAAGTGTAATACTTTATTTCTGCTTGTAAAACTCTAGGCACCATTCTACTTGGATTTGGGGGTTCTCTCTTGATGCCTTAAAATAGTGATTTGAGGGCAAATATTTTATGGCAGCTCTAGGGAAGAATTAATGTAGTAAAGCTTCACTATCATCTTCTCTGGATGTCTGTGACCCAGCTCATACACATTTCTGGGGAATGTCCATTTGCAATAGATGTTAGCTACTAGCTAGGTATGAGTATTTTGTGAAGAAACTGTTCCCTAATCTTTATATTTAAAATATTGTTGAGATTTCTCTTTATTAAAAGAAATTGTTGCACTTTTTCTGCTGTTAGTATTAGTTTGTTGAAATAAAACTTTGAATTATAATTAAAAGTGTCATACTACTAACCCACTATTACATATAATTTATGTTTACTGAGGAGCAGGCAAATGTAATTTATTTTTTTTCCATTAACATTTTAACACAAGTTGGAATGTGATGTTACTCTTGGGAAAATCTCTTCTCATGGAAATGTGTCCTCAGATTGAAAACTAAATGAGGAGGGAATGAGGCCCAGCATTTTCAACAAAATAGTTCCTCCCAGCTCCTGTGAAAACCCTACTTGCTTTTCAAATTCTGTTCCAGCTGTTTTAAACTCTTAGACCTACAAGACAGTCATGCAAATCAATGCTTTTATAGAATAAAAAAAAAAATCCCACCACCACCAAAAAATAGAATCTACTGATATGTAAAAAAGTGTTAATGGAATCCGCCTACACACACTTAATTTGGTCTATTTAATTCCTCTTGCTTTTCTTCTACTCCCCCAACATTTCTGAAGTTATAAGATGTGTGGCCTTGTACATATTCCTTCGCAACTCCCAGCCTGATGTGGCTGAGAAAGAGTATGGAAAGCCCATCTTTCTGAAACGGACCTCGTGTGCCCTTTTCCTATAGAGTTACATGCTCCCTTAATAATAAAAATGTTCATTTTAAATGCAATTTCCCCAACAAGTATTTCTCATATATAACTTCTACTGAAGACTCCCTAGTGAGTTGAGTTTCAGCAGTCTTTCTTTGACATCAGCTGGCTTGGGAGAGAATTTTTTCAGACTTTAGTTCCAGAAACGATACCTGAAAAAGCAGTCCTGTACCTTCCTGTACTGTGGGCTTTGTGGTTATTTAGTTCTTTCTGTGTTATCACTGAGTGCCTATTAAATTTGAGTTCAAGGTAGCTAGATATGAGGCAGGAGATACAGAAAAATTCTGTTTTAAGTGCTTAATCTGTGCTAGCAAAGTTTCTTGAAAAAGATCTGCAAAAGCATATCCCATTCTGATTGGTGGGTGTCTATAGGAAGCAAATGGAAGGAAACTTTTCATCCCTTGCACATAAATTTAGCTACAACATAAAAATATATTGTAGGGGGAAAAAAGAGTGAATATTGAGAAGTTGAAAGATTTTTGAGGGGAAAAAGTTATTCTAATCTAAAGAACACACTTTGTACAAGGGAAAGACAGTTTGTGAGAGTTTCACCTGCTAGGTTACATATTTCATTTCTTTTATCTGTATGGCATGGAAAAGTGTATTGAATGAAACTTATTTTATTATGGATTTTAATAATTGGGTAAAAAAAAAAGGGATTATTTTTCATTTGGGTCAGCATACAAAATTACTTCTGATTTTACTAACAGCTTGAATTTCTACTATAAAAACTTTGCCATCAAAATTTGCTACATATGGAAATAGAAAAGGCTTGTATGGGAGAATGAATCAAAGTGATTAAATGACAAATTGTGTTGCTTTATTTCTAATAATGAAGCCAAGGGCTTCAGAAAAGGAGCAGAAAAAAACAGGAGTTAACTCCTTTTATGAGTAACTGCCTTCCTAACCTTTATCTAAGTAGTTTTCTACATTCGCTCTTAAAAGCCACAAGTTCATTCAAATCAAAATCTCTTTGCAGGAAGGTAGCTGTTCCATAGAGCTGTTATCAGAACAGGGTGGGATTTCATGTCCAGGCTGTGTTGAGACAGACAAATGAGAGCAGGTCAGTAATTAAAGTGTCAGCTTGGTTATAGCACATCTACCTGAAATCCTTGCTCTGACTTGTTAGGGCAAAGGATTTGTGCAGTTTCACAAGTATCTTTTCTGTGGAGGTACTACTCTGGGCAGATCCACACTTCTTCACATACCTAAACCTGCCTCTCTGCAGCCCACTAAGTTGTGATGGTCCATTCAAGTTGTTTGTATTTGCCACACAGACAGCTGTGTTTGGTTTAGGGGAAAAAAACCCAACAGGTAAGACCAGAGGAGTAGGGCTGCCTAAGCAAGCATTGTTGTTTAAAGAAATGTTTGTGAAGTTGGGCCTTAAGGTTCAAACATATTTCTTCTTGCAAGGAACTGAACCCAGCACTGCTGCCCTTTGCGTTAACGGATAGCTTCATGATCTTGGTCCCTGTTGTTTCTGAGCTTCTCAAGGGAGAGTGGCTATCACACTTGGATTGATGAATTGTCATCAGTGTTAAAATACATTCTTTTTCTATCAATGTGAATTTTAATGTGAATGTAGAGATCTTTTCTACAAATAGGGTTTCTGATGGTGGTGGTTTTGGGAATTTGGGTTTTTTTGTTGGGTTTTTTTGTGGTTTTTTGTTTGTTTGTTTCTTGTTTTTTTTTCTTTCCCCAAAGTATCAAAGAACTATTTAATGTGGACCACTGAAGGAAATAACAGTTATTAACTAGAAATGTAAAAGAAAGAAAATCCCTAAGTGATGAAAAAATGAGGTCAGCCCTGGGCCTTTCAGAATAAAAACAGCTTTGAAAGTTCTCAAGTGCTGTCACAAGGTTTTGTAGTTTTGAACCACTTTTGCTTTTTTACAAAGGTCTGAAGTACCTCCTCTTGAGACTTGCTACAGTTTTTCCGGATCCTTCATAAAGCTCATGGAGGCCAAGGGATGAGTGATCTCATGAGTGTCATCCATCAAATTATTGTTCACTCTGTAATTAAGCGAAGAGCACAGTAGGAGGCTCATCTTCATGCATTGACCTTCCTGGAAGCAGGGAGGTTATAAAATTACAAAGCAAACTTTCTTTCCTATTGTGATCTTAGATACTAAGCTTATGTCCATGCAACTTGTAACCAGGACAGAGAACAGAGCCCTAAACTGCCAGTTAAGTTGTTTTTTCTCATCTTTGTTATAGGAGCCTGGACATTACATGAGAAATACATTAGTGAGTTATCATTTAGCAGACAGATAAATTTCATTCAAGTGTTTTATTCAGGATTTTGCCATCTCTCATCAGAAAGATGTATTAAATTAGGTTGGGAAGACACAGATTTCTTGAAGGTGGAATGGAGGAGGTGACGTGTAGAGCTTCAGAGAATGGGACTAAACTCAGATTATTTTAGTAAAAGACCAACAAATAGATAAAGAGCATATTAATGAAGTGTACAGACAACACTGAGCAGGAGAAACTGAATATACAACTAAAGCTGTGAACGTAGTAAGTAGGAACTGAGAAAGTAAAAACATATAGAAAATAACAAATGGAGAGCCATCTGTGATACATCCAACCAATACATGTGGAAAAAAAATCCAAAAGGTCCTATTAGATTATTAGGTAAGATGCAGCTGTGGCAGTGGGAAGCAAGTGAAGTAGAAGAAATGCAGAATATCAGATTTAGAATGTCAAGGTTAGATATCTGTCCATAATTGCGATGTAAATGGGGCTGCTCTGACTAACATGGTTTCTGGTTTACCCATCCTCTGTAGTGAATTAAGTTCTGCTGCTGAAACATTTTCACGTCTAAGGGCATATTAAATTGGTCCTTCCTTGAATTGTGTGCACTGAACCACGCAGTGCATTGTCCTTCAGGATTTTCAAAGTAATCAGAGTCAAATCCTTATGACTAGAAACTAATGGTGACAAGTTTTTGAAGGAGTAAAAAAAGCAAATACCGCTGGGGTGTTAACCACATGACTTTGTGATGACAAGAGAAATTCTTTTTTCTCCCAACAGATAGGTCTTACCCCTTCTTGTGCATATACTGTATTCACAGCAAACTGCAGGTGTTAGTTTTAGCTCAAGACAGGACGTTCTGGCTGTTCTTAAACTTTCATAGTACACATGACCTAGTGCTCTTCTTTGAAATGCTGCAGACTTTGAAGGTATCTGCCCACTTCTTCAAGGATGGATTGTCCACTCAACGTGTCAGAACAGATCTCGGCATCTCTGCACCAGCTGTTTAGTGTTCAGGAGTAGTGTGGTTTTAACTTGTAAAGACTTAGCTGTCTTGGAACATACCTCTTTAAATAACTGTCTTGTTTTATCTACACTGCTGTGGTCTCAGAGAGGGCTGGTATAAAT
The DNA here is from genome assembly GCF_000700745.2 of Antrostomus carolinensis. Classification (NCBI taxonomy): domain Eukaryota; kingdom Metazoa; phylum Chordata; class Aves; order Caprimulgiformes; family Caprimulgidae; genus Antrostomus; species Antrostomus carolinensis. Next base: position 90,884 of record NW_010304669.1, on the reverse strand, counting down.
AGCCTTGCTCACTTAAACAAAAAAGAAGTGGGGGTCACTGTCACACTTTTTGCCTTATTTCTGCAGTTCTTAGATATCTTAATTTGCAAGAATCTGGATTTGTTAACTTTTAAGGTCCTTCATATTTTAGCTGTATTTTCAGGGTTTTTGAACACAAAGTGTGTTCACAATGTTGGCTGTTCCGTACTGAGTTTGTGCCGTGGAGCGATGCTGCTACTTACGTTAATTAGATGTTTGCTAGGCTGATACATCTCATTATGTACAGTGTGTTCTGCAGCTGTTCTCTTGTGTTTCAACTACAGAACTGTGTTTGGGGTCCCTGACCCTCATCTTATTCATGCTGCAGTAGTGTTCAGGAGTGTCACTCTGTCTTGGTGTGTCTACATTCTGATATAGAGTTGTCTGATGTTTGGTTCTTTTATGCTTTGAAGAGCTGGAAAACTACCACTAACAATTATCTTTCCTTGTTAAGATTTAAGGATACTAAGCTGTGGAGGATTTTTTGTACAAGGTTATTTTTTGTGAGGTTATAACACACTTTAATGGGTTGCAATTATTTTAACCAGAGACTGTAAATATTAGAATTACATATGCTGTAACTTTTGCAGGTTGTTAAATGAAATTATAGGAGGAAGAGGGTGTAGGAGAATGCTTTCATGTGAGATGTGTATTCTGGATAGACAGCCTAATGGGAGGACAGGACTAGGATATGTAGGTTGTTTTTTCAGCTGTGCAGTTGTCCTGCTGGGTGACCTTGTGAAATACATTCCCAGCTTTGTACCTTAATTTCCTTATCTGTCTAACTATAACCACTTCATCCGCCCTCCAGTTCCTACACAGGGTTAGAATACATGGTACTGCTGCAACCAGTCAAATGAGTTTCGCTGGGTTCTTGATGTACTGTCTTCTGTTTAGTATTTTCTATGCCTTGTGGTTGTTGGTAAGGAAAAGGTATCTCAAAATCAGATTTTTTTTTTTAATTTTTTTTTTTTTTAACACAAGTGAAGCTAGTTGTGTCCCAATTTGCAAATTCTCTAGAGAACAATCACTGCTTGTTTTCAGCAAAGGTCTAGATCTGACACTTAAGTGCCAAAATATATAGACAAACGCCTATCAGGAATTCAAAACTCACCTTCTATTTCAAAATTATCCCAGAAGCTTTCCCTGTGTCTCCAGTTCCCTTCCCATTTATTAACTCAAGTTCATTAATTCAGTTTTATTTAAGATATTTATGCAGATTTGGCAGCAATGCTCTCTTTTTGAATTGCACTAAATTGAATGTATGCATCTCTCAGCACCTAAAATTAATTTTAAAAATCTGCCTCAGTGCAAACAGATTTCTTATGCAATAGTTCTGTATATCCAAGTGTTTTAGGAGTTTGCAAACAAACATTTGACAAACAAAATAATCAGTCAGCATATCTGCTTCAATTAAATGTGAAGTAGGAAGACTTTTTGCTGTTACAGGGTGTTATACAGATGGAAAATGATTATTGATTGACTGCACTGATTTCAGATGTTATCTATCACTGTACTGAAATGAAAGTGAAAGGAGCTAGAACTGATATTATGATACCAGATTATTTAGCTTTTTTATCTGTTTTAGAATTCATCAATCTTAATTATTGGGGGAAGATTTTTAAGTCTCGTTCTTATTGAAAGACACTTGGAAGATTTTTAAGTCTCGTTCTTATTGAAAGCCAATCTCTCCTCCATTCTTTCTCAAAACATCTGTTGGGATTAAGTCTCCTCCTACCTGCAGTTCTGAGAGATTTTTACCTTTTTTGAGTTACAACCAAACAGAAGGATGCAGCGCTATCCCAGACGATTACCTGGGTGTCTGGATAAAGAGCAAAGAACCAGGTGCAGGGATGCTTAGGTGCATGGGATTAAGTCTCCTCCTACCTGCAGTTCTGGGAGATTTTTACCTTTTTTGACTTAAAACCAAACAGAAGGATGCAGGGCTATCCCAGACCCTTACCTGGGTGTCTGGGTAAAGAGCAAAGAACTAGGTGCAGGGATGCTTAGGTGCGCTTGAAGCATCTCTCCAGTTATGTCTGTGTTCTTGCCACAGCTTTTTCACAGTCTAGGAACTACTGCTGTTTTCATTATTTGTTCCTTAAATGTCCAAGAGGGTGGAATAGGAGTTAACATAACAGTTTTTTAATCTGTTTTCTTCTTATATGCAGTTTCCATAATAAAACCAAATTCTGTGTCTCATAGTTGGGGCTGATTCTTGTTCTAGTAATGAATGTCTCTAGACCTTGTGCCTAGTTGAGAAGGGCTAAGCCGTATGTTGAGGAAACGTTCTCCTTTGACGTATCCTCAACAACTCTGATCTTGTGCTCTGTTCTTGGTTCTTCTCATGGCAGAAATTTGCAAAGTGTATAATTATCACAAAATCCTACTCCAGAATAAATAAGACTAGGAGAAAAATAGCTTTCATTTCTCTCATGCACACTTGCCCTTTGGGGGAGAGAGGGACAAAGTGGGAATGAAATTATGGGCAAGAAAGTGAGGGGACAGAACAGACAACAAAGCACTCTGAGGCTATAAAAAGGAATAAAAAGAAATTATATAAAATATGTATTTCATATTTCTTCTGAAATATGTTACTGAAAAAATGTCAAAGATGTAGGTAGTAGATGGATTCCACAACCCATTATGTCTTCCTTCCTATTGTTTGCCTACCTTTTTCTCTGCCTGTTTCTTTGGAAAAAGCCAAGTCCTGTATATCAATATCTGGAACAGTTTTTATAACAAGAGTGGACAAACTGGAAGAAGATGCATTCCTTAGGGAATATCTGAATAATTTTCCCTTGCAGCTGTTAGTGATATTTGTCACTCAGATGATAAAGCTGTTCACTGGCAGTTGATCAAGCATAGTTGACACCATTTTAATAAACATTGTATATTTTCCCTATGTTGAAGTGGCCTTTTATCTGATGGGAGAGATTTGTTCCAGACACAGGAATGACACCTGACAGTGGTGCCAATATGCCACTTAGAGTAATATAATGATGGACTACCAAGCTAGTCTGACTCACTTTGAAGAAGCCAAAGCACTTATTTCTCCAAGGACTGACTGCTTATTCATATCGATGAAGTATAAACAAAATACAAATGCAATAAAAAGTGAAGAAATTCATACACTGACATTTTTGTTAAATTTCTCACAGGATTTTGAAAAAATTATGGAGAAGAAACTATGAAAATTGTCATTACCTTCTTGCCAAGTGGAATATTAATAGAAGAAGGTTAATAACATTCAAATTAAGTTTTCATCTTTAAATCTAACCTCTGGAAATATGTTCTTTAATTTGTATATTACACTTACTACAAGCCCTAATTAATATACATAAAACCATATAATTCTATATCAATAAAACCTTTTGAAATTCACACAAGGCAAATGATATCGCTATGATACGCGTTTGCATGAATGGTAATTTATTTAACTTTTAGTACTAGTGCTAATAATGTGCTGGGGTTCTAGAAACACAAGCTATGGCAAAATAAGATATGTCTGTCTATTTGTTTTATGGAGAGAGTGTCCTAGACCTACCTGTGGCCTGCTCTGCAATAGAAGCCAGATAGATGAATCCTATGTTGCTTTGGATATATGGGAATCCACAGGTAGCCTAGTTATCCACCATTATTCATCTGGAGGTGATACCTACCTTAAGAAATGCAAACTCATTTACTTCTGATTGTTAGAGTGTGCCCATGGTGGAAATGGTATTTCCACTTGGGTGTTAACAAATTGGTCATTCACATCAGTGAAAGTGTGACCTTAGTCACACTTAGTCACACTTTCAGCACTAAGTCTGTCCTTGGTGCTGAAAGGATTCCCTCCAGCCCTGTGCTGCTCCAACTGTTGTCTGACAGTGTAGAAAAAGTCAGATTCGAGAACTGCTCCGTCTGAGAACCAGCCTGATTGAAAAAAGAGATGAGTTTTTAGCCTGATACAGATAGAAAAGTCCCCGTTTTCTATTTCTGTGGCAATAGAGATTCATGTCAAATTAAAGGGACTAAGTAAACATAGCTCAAGCAAGGAATTTAGTCTAATCTGTGGTATTTGCTTGGCATAAGAAAATAGCTGATATCCTGATGACATAAGCAGGGCAAAGCCAGCATTCTGATCTCTATTATACCCATGTATAAACACATGCCATTTAATTTGATGACTTTACTTGGGATTTAGTATAGAATCAGATTCTAAATCTTCTAAAGAAGTGCAAATAGACACGATGTTTTTATCTAGCATCTACAAGGCTAAACTTATCCTAGAGAACTTGGATACCTGAACTAAAGTGCAGTTGAGAAGGAATAACTAGATGATGGGAGGCTGAATGTGGAAGGGAGCAGGACTGGAATACTGTAGTGAAAAGAGGACATGTTGGGGTAGGAGCCCATTGGGATACGTAGGGTAAGAGGGGGTTTTGCTGAAAGTTAGGGCTTCGGTAGCGACTTCTCAACTTGTACGTGATGTGTATACTCTGTATTTCTCTGTAGATGGTGTGGGGAAGTTGCATGTAGTGTTTGAAAACCTGGTGTACAATTCGGTCAGTCATGTGTCTTCCTCCTCAGAGCAGTGCCTATAGCTTGTCTGCTTGCTGCAGCTTCCATGATGGTATTTTGCTTCTTGTCTTGTAAAACAGGGACCAGAAAAGTGGGCATTTCACTTTTCTGACCTAGTGGTATGGCCTCACCTTAGAGATAGCTCTTAGCTGTGTGTGAAGCAAAGAACTGGGTGGAGAAAATGACAGTTTCAGAGCAGTGATTGATGCAAAGAATGTAGCATGGTGCCAACAGGATGTTTACATGGTTCCTAAGCAGATAAGGAGAAAGAAAGTCTGTCTGAGAATTACTGCTGCTTTTTCTCAAGGTTGGTTTTTTTTTTTTTTTTTTTGAGTTGCAAGATATTCGCTGCTTTTCTTGCTACTGTTTCCACAACTAATGAATAAACATAAACTAAAGTGAGGAACTTTGTGTCTTGGATCTACTAATTTCTCTCCCACCAAGAAAATACAAGCTTGTCTATCATCAGTCACCATGGTTTCAAGTCACGATAGCTGAATCCTCACAGCTAAAAATTCTTGACAAGCCTCTGACTCTATATTTAATCCTAACTTTGTTTTAATCATGATTGTGTATTCTGTATTTCTGAGACATGATTATAAATGTGAAGTAAGCTTGTCAAGAAGTCACTTCAAGGCTTTACAGGTTTTGGCAACTGATACACAAAATAAATAACTTTGCAGCGAAGAGAGCAGCGTGCTGTATCTAAGCCTGAGAAGTGCTCTGGCATCTTCAGTTGAGTCCCATACTGGTGTTGCCTCAAGGGACCCTCAAATAAGAGGTGACAGCTTCTCTTCTGTGTGTGTTCATATGATAGGCACAGGAGGTTGCACTCTGTACTCCGATGTGACACCAAAGTAACTGAGACCAGAATTCAGTCCAGTCTACTATAGCAAAACCAGCTGACATAGGTATGGTCTGTCACCCTGTTACAACATCAGACATTGAGGGAAGAAAGCAAACTGGCTTTCAGTAACTTGATTATTTTGTTAGATTTTTGGATTAAAGGTTCTGGGGTTTTTGGGGGGAGTTTTTTGTTTGGGGTTTTTTTTGCTGTGGTTTTTTTTTTACTTCTGGAAATTTCTCATAATTTAATGTTTTATTCAGAAATATTTTTTTCTATACAAAACTGGAGAGGGCAGGGGGGACAGGGAGACACTGAGGATGTTCTAAAGAGGATAACTGAATAGACCAGAAGCTAGAAAATGCTAGGAAGCAGTTATGAAACAGCAAATCTGTACTTCAGTACTACCCTAATTATGGAGCAATGAAAGCTACCTACTGCAGCTGATGACTGTTTGGATTATGATCAAATAATAATAGAAGAATATAGATTTCCAGACCACTGTAGTAAACAGTAAAAGTAGGTTTGGTTAGGTCAGGTATGTTGAGATGAGCCCACAGACTTGTGGATGTTTATCTGAATGGCGATAGGTTACTAATTCTTTTGACATTCCAAAGTCAGCAACAAAAATCTAACATATTTCCACTGAGTAGTTAAGTCCAGAGATAAAGGATTGCTCCAGAGGCTGAAAGTAAATTGGAATGTTTCCTTATACCATAACTCCTATTAATTGCCATCTTCTGATGCTGAAGTATGTAACATCACCCATATTTTAAACACTTTGGGAGAGGGAGATAGTGCTTTGAACACTATTTTTAAAAGCCCATGTGATGTGCAAGTAAGTTACTTGAAAGTCAGCGTAAAGAATAATTGCCTAGGTGACTCTGAGAGCTGCCATTAAACAAAAGGATGAGCACAAACCAATAAACTATTTGGATCCAATAGCTTCCATGAATCTGTCTCCTTTTAAAGAAACTATTGATCTTTACCATCAGACACCTAGACAATCAGTCATTCTTTGACAGCCACACATATGCATGCAAGCAGTAATCATATCGTGCACTCTGTTCCCCAGCGAAATATTGATTTTTGTGGGGTTTTTTTTCCCTTTGTTTAGAGTTTTCAAAAGATGATCTTTTTTTTTAGCAATTATTCACCACACATGCATTTTATAGGGATCCTATGTGAAGAGGAAAAATATGCAGTGTTGTGATTTTTTTTCTTCTTCTTCTTTAAAGTGATGAAATCTCAGGCCTGGCTGGGAGGCTAGTTTAAAGGGAACATTGATTTTTAGAAGGGTTATTGAAGTCTTAAATGTTTAACTGCTTTATTTCCATTCAATTATATTGAAATCACTGGTCTTAACAATTAGCCAAGTCAGAGTTATTTGCATTTAAGAAAGATTTAAACATTATCTGCTCTATTGTCCTTCAGAAAACATCGATCTTGTATGTTGATGCATCCTCACATTGTGGGAGCAACAGACAATTAATTGTTCACTCAAATCATTAAAAGCTAAAGATGTTATAGTGGCCAAATATCACTAAATAAAGAAAAAAAGACCACCATAAAAACTCAAAACACTAGGGTTAAGGGTTATGAATGTGTAATCACTTTAGTTTGGAATGTGTTGCTGTTTTACTATATGCAGACAAAGTGTAGTAGGATGTATCTCACAATTACTTGTCTAGCTTCTGTCTTATAAATGAATAAACTATCTTGTTATACCCATAACTGGTTATTTCGCATCTCTCTACTGCAATGATTGTGGTGGAATAGGTCCTCATTTATAATTACTGTTTTAACTGATAAATTGAAGAATATTTTGAGTTGGAATGCCTGTATATTTCTTGGACTCATTGGTAACCTGTTACATATTTACTGCAGTTTATCCAATATGCAGAAGAAGGAAAACAATTCTATGTGTTCCCTCCAAGTGATGTTGATTCAGGCAGGATTTTGAGCTTTGACTTTTGTCATTAAAAGTAGCTGACTTAGAGTGCTGAGAAGAAAGAGTGATCAGAAAACATACCGAGAGCAGCATCTGGTTTCAGAGATTTCAAGAAAATATATTTTGAGGCCATTCTGTTTTTGGATTATCAGCTACAGAGTTGGAGAATATTGGAAGGTTTCTTGCATAGTTATTCACACCGAAATCTTGTCCTCTTTTAAGTCAAAAATAAAACTGAAATTCCAAAATGGATGTCTTACAATAAATCTATATCTTTGCTCCATATCTTTGTTCCCTGTATTACAAGAGATGTCTGCGTAAAAATATTTTCTATTATAAAATGATTTCTTAGTGTATAAAATAAAAAATTCTTTCCTTTTGATAGGACTTTTTTTTTTGTGGATGAGATTTTGAGTTTTTCCTTACATTTAGCATTGCTTTAGAAGCACAAGACATTTGTAATCCGTGTTACATTGTCACACTGAGACTTCAAAATAGATCACCAATCTTGAAATTCACAGGAGCTGTAAACCTATTTTTATCCCTTATATGTAAGAAACACGTCAGACAGAATCAAGAAAACTACTCAATGAACTTTCTTAAGATGAATTTTGCAGAGCTGTTAATATTAAAGCAGTACAATGTTAAAGCAATCCTGCCAGTATTGGAATCTGCTGACTAACATTTTAAACTTTTAATACTTTTGAAGTTTTAAGATAACAAAGAAAGTATATCCCCTAAACCCAGTCTGGGAGAAATGTAAAATTTGATCATCAGACATTATTTGTGGAAGAGATTCTAATCCCAAATATCGTTCCTGAGAGGGGATGAAGTGTAATAAATAATTGCTCATTTTGTGGCACTATTACAGGTTTCTCTCTGAAGATGTGTTTTGTATCTTTAGTTTTATCGGTTTGTTTTTGTGTTTCTCTAAACAACTGTCAAGGAAAGGTCCACATCAATATATTTACAATCAATACTGACCTTGGGTCACCTAACTTCAATAGGACAGCCAGCTAAAAACTATTCTAATTGAACTCTGAGTACCTAAACTATATTGATAAGATTGGTGTTGCCTTCTGTTCAAGGATGATAAATCACTCAGTTGAAATCTCAGTTCTTTTACACAAAGTCATGTATAGGTTTGAGTTTTATTTTCTGGGAGAAAGGGGGTTTATCAGTAAAAGTGGACTTAAAACCAGAAGGATTGGTCTTTGGGCTGCAAAATAAATAATTAAATAAATAATTAAAAATGTAATAAATAATTTCATGGTAAAATCTTAGGAAAGGAAAAATATAGGTTGAAATTCTGAGGGAGGTTCTGATAAGGCATGTTACTTACCCCCAGGGAATATATCAAACACATAATAGAAGGTACTTTTGGAAAGTAGTCCAAGGTGGTGAGACTTTTTACTTTGCATTTTTCCTATTAGAAGCATCCTTCTTTTTTTTTTTTTAGTTTTTAAATAAATTTCATTAAGGTTTTGTCTTGCATCATTGCAGATAAAGGGCCAGACTCTGTAACACAGGAATGTGAAAGGCTGGGCCATAGAAATGATGTTGTGTTGCAGCTGATCTTCAGGTTTGGTCCAAGAGGCGGTCCAAAGTAGGCAACAACTGCACTGTCTAGATAGCCTTGGTCTACAGCTACCAAGAGACAGCTAAAAGGCAAACACTCAGGAAGGACATGAGGCAAATCCTGCTGCAGTCAGAGCATCAGAGAGGGCTTGAGGTCCCCAGGTGTAATTTCCGATGGGGAAAATCTGTTCTGCTGTTCAATCCTGGCTCACAGGTTTTTAAGTTCATTATTTTAAATAATTTAAATTTACATTTAATTTTAAAATTCTTCAAAAGGAACTCTAGCAGCAGAGCTGGATAAGGTGCTCTGTCTCAGTGTTTGAATTTTAGAGAAATCCAGGAAGAGAGTGAAACATTCCTTTCTGTGTTTAGCTAAACCCATGACTGTAGTTTCTGTCTGACTCTTGTTATAAGTTGTTCTTTTCTCTGAGCTTTCTTTTTGTATAATGCAAAATTGATCGAAGCAAAAAAAGTGGACAGGAAATGCCATAAATCTCAACCTTCTGTAGGAGAACATGACCATATTTTTAAGAAAGAAGAGCAAGAAAATGTAGAGAGTGCCCTGATGTGCCATTGTTAGTGCAGGAGGACTCCGACACTATGGCACATGGGGAATGTGCTGTTTGTGTCAGATTCTTACACAACCTAATGTGTGGAGCCCCTATCCTCATCCTCAGTGCTTTGGGAAAAGATTATGATTTAGGAATGTAATAGGTAAAATTACACATCCTGAAACAAATACAGTTCTTAAGAAAATATTCAGGACACCAAGATAAGGACCTGTGTTCCTGACCAAACAAGGACATTGGGGTGCTGTAGCGTAGTGGTCAACATCATTACTTGGCGCACTGCAGTTTTTGTTTATTTTGTATAAATCCACACCAGCAAGTGACATTTACAGTCAGCCTTCATTTTGGGTATTTCATACAATATTGGTATTAACTTTTTCATATTATATCTAGGATTCAAGGCTTTGAACTGAGGGGTTTTTTGACCAGCAGATTCTCCATAATAAAAATAATGAGATGTGCAACTTAAACAACCTCAGTTGTCCTGCTGTCACTAGAGATGAGATGAGGTCTCTGTAAACATGAATATCTAAACATTTCAACAATATCAAAGCTGAGATTTTAAAGCAGATTTATTTATTTATTTGAATATAATGTGAGGAAAACCTTTTCTGCTCTCCTCTCACATTTTCATCCCAGGACAGCAGGAGCTGAGCGAGATAGATGGGTTCTCTTGAGGGCAAACTAGTTGTTACTCATAGATCGAAAATAATGATGTATTGGCTAAGAGAAATAAAACTCACCTTATCACTGGAACTTAAATATATAAAACTAGTTCTCTGTTACAGTCTCTTCAAAAGAATATTGTAATTAAAGTAAAAAAAAATACTGGGGATTTTAACAATGTTTGACTCTTTAATTCAACATTTCAAGTACTACTTTAAAACTATGGAAGAGTTGCACAGTTAATTTCCATTATGCATTGTACTCATAAGCTGTAACAGTGTAGGGTCTGCTCATATATTGCAAGATGAAGACTATTTTATAAATGCCAGTGCTCTAACACAATAAAATATTAACGTTAGCACATACATTAATACATTATTTATGTATTTAATGTATTATTAATGTACTTAATACATTATTAAATGTATTAAAATACATTAACCAGAATAACAATAACTTGCAGCAGTTCTTCATATTTCTTATTACTTAAACCTCTAGGTAACCCTATTAATTTTGATTAGATGTCATCCACGGGTGTCTGTGCATGCACATATATGTGAAGGAAATAATTTTTGAGGACAGAAATGGCCCTTACCTAAATAGAGATTGTTTGGCTGCTGTTTGATATCGTGTACTAAGTACTATTCTGGAGTCCCCAACAGGCAACTGTGACAAGTAGTCCAGGACTTGGGTTAGCAGTCTTCCCTGGCATCAAGCTTAGTTAAGTGATCTGTGCCAAGTCTGAGAACGATTTCTATTTAACAGATGTTATCTCCAACGGAGATGCAGGTGACTTGTGTACTTAACATGTTCTCTGTACTGGGGATTTAGTGCAGGTGTATGAATGTCTCCAAACATAACTTGGACTCACGTTGCGTGACATTTTTACCTCCCATTCTCTGTAAGCTGCACAGATGAATAGCAAACTGTGACTTTTCTCAGCTGTGGTAATTGTAGAGCTGCATGTTTCTGTGCTGTGTTTTGGTAAATGTTTTGTTTGGCAAGTATGTTTTCATTTCTTCCAGTAGAAACTAAACTGTTTCAGAAAGAATAAAATATTTTCTGGACTAGTCTTTCAAAATGCAGAGAATGCACCTAAGCAAAGAAGTGGCATGCCCTGCTAAAATCTTTCTCCAAGTTATGAAGGTTTAACCTTCATATCCCTAGACAGTGCTGAGATGTCTTGTGATGTATTTTGTGCCATGTATTCTCTGACTCCTTGGTTAATATTGTTATGCTTCCTACAAAAATCTGTAAATATTAATGAAAGTCTGTGTTAGGGTCTGTTTGGGCTGACTTCCAACTTTTCTATCCAGCTGGCAATAGAAGAATTCTCTGCTTGGCCTTTTGGATGAATCAATATTTAAGTATCTTATGCAAATTGGAAAATTTCCAACAGGCAAATAAACTTTTAGTCCCAAGGCAAAGCAGAGCTCTGCAACCTGTCAGAGAGTGCCTTTAACCACAAGTGGGAATAAACCTGCTATTGTCTCCTGACCCTAACTGAGTACTTCTCACATCTTTGCTTCAGCTACTGGGCTAACCAACCAGAAAAGCTGAGGACTCCTGCAGCCTTAGTTATTGGCATAAGTATCTTAATGCAGTATTTTATTTTCTTCCTGGAATTTTGCTCACTTATTTTCCTTTTTTACCTTCCTGTTGCTATTACTCGAGGTTAATCATGTTTTGCTTTTTGAGTAGGTATGGGATGTGTGGAAGGGTGGCAAAATCCATCCCTTAGTGGCTGCTTTGAAATGTTGTCTCCTTTTTAAATAGTATATTATTAAAAGTAACCCCAACAAACCAAAACATATTTATAGTTTCTTCTACCTTCAAGAATTTCTTAAGCAACATGGCTTCTTGACGGGTAACAAAAATTCAGCTCATATACCCAAAGTAAGATCATTTTTAAATACCATATTTTTATTCCTATAAAGAAATTATTTTTCAGACCTGTTTTGACACTGCTTATTTCTGATGCTGTCAGCTACCTGCAGCAGCTCAATGGGTAGTGTCTAGAACTGATAAGTATTTCTATGCTATCACAGTCATTCCTTGCTTACCACTATAACAGTATGAATGAAAAACAGACAAATAATAGCAAGTGATACCTTTGCTTCCTGTGAAATCTTTAGCTTCAGTTGGTCACGATGCTTCACGAAGTGTTTTGAATGTTGACCTTTGCTATTTTCTTTCATATGAGTGTGAGACATTGTTTACCATGTGTCAGAGGAGCACAGGAGACTTCTGTTGGCTTTTTCCCAGCTGGGATAATTATGTTTCTTAACAGAAGCACTACAGAGTAAATTCTGTTTCTAAAGCATTATGAAAATGCTGTGTTACCCTCAGTGAGGGCCATGTGAGTAGTTTGAATTAAGTCTTAAAACGCTTTGTAAAATTGTAAGTATTTTAAAAGATAATTAAGCTTGCTTGAAGCTTCCAACTTTTTAGTCTTTTTTATTTTTTTTAATCGTAGAAGTGGACTAATTGGTCACAGAGTGGAGAACAGTCCTAGAATTCATCAGGCTTGTTCACGTTGCTTGCATCCCCTGTCAGCTGTAGGTCAAATACCAAAACCTTAGAATCACACACGTGGAACTGGAAAATATAGATAAGTCTGCGGTGTCTCCACTGATAATTAGGTTGGAATGAGCAAATGTATTCTGAGCAGCAAACTAACGAGGCTCTGTTTCATACCTATTTGTACCATGTGAAAGCTTTTCCAGCTTTCATGGAGCCTCAGACACATGAATAATGTATGTTTTCATACCACAGCCTCTCTCTGAGTGTTCTATTAGGGGCAGTTAGGAAAGCTCTCTTCTCATCCATCTCTCATGTTGGGATGTAGTTATTCTAGAGACCCCCTACCCTCCTATCACACTGATTTAAAATCAGTCAGTGTATTCAGAAATTGGTGATGAAGGGGATTTATAGACTTGTACACAAACCTGAACACAGAAAGAATGTATAAACAGTATGTCCTTAGGAAACTAGACTAAAAATGTAGTGTGGCTATGAAAAATTGTTATTTCTTTTGTACCTCATGGCATCTATTTCTACTCTTAATCCAATTACATAAAGTAAATGGCTGGTTTATCTGCTGCTACGTGTCCTGTTGTTACCTTAGGAAGGATTGGATTCACTATGAAAATCATCTCTGTATCTTCTCTGTTGAAATGCTTCAGAATAGGAGATTTGCACTCCTGGTAATGGCTGAAAGTGGTCTCTGGAGGTCAGATTACAGGATGTTAAGCCATGATAGCACGACTGAAGAGGTGCAACAAGCTGTCCATCCATCTAAGTAAAATAAAGGTTTTCAAGACCCTCCTAGTGTTTCCCCTGAAGTAATGAAACTTACCTACAAATTCTTCTTCCTTCTTTATTGGCTTTTGGCAATCAAATCCCCGCACCACTCAAGAACCTTGCTTACACACACATCAGCTCTCTTCTAAGGATCCGGCAGAATAATCTCCAGAAGCAGCCACTCTCTGCAAATTGCCTTCTGATGCCATCTGCTTGATGGGGAGAATGAAATCTATAGTTTTCCTGAGCTCCTTTAGGGAGATCCATTTCACATGTCATCACCCAATGCTCTTGTCCAGAACCCTAGATATTAAAGATGGAGTTTTCTGTGTACTTTCTATATATCCAGACCAAATCTATTTAGGCTTAGAATTTCCTGCCATAACTACATAAACTACAAAACTTACCTCTGAGTTGTGTCACTGTGACACTGTGGACCATCTGATCCTCTGCCTGAGCTGTTCAGTGGTCTATAGATATCTTCAGTTCTAAGGAATAATTGTCAGAGGAATATGCACCTTTACTTATGCACATTGTTTCACTCTTTGTATCAACTATATCATGTTTTATTTTTGTACCACTATTACTTTGGTAATATAATTGCATTCCATGAGTCTTCATTCTACTTTATTATTAATGGCTATCATATTGGCAAGTTAATTTGGATACAGTTATTTCCTTCTTCTAATACAAACAAGATTTGATTAATAAGAAACATTAAGAATATATAATGTACCCATTATTAGACTCGTGTATTTGCCAGTGTGTATTGATGTCTGGAAGTAGTGTTGTTTGTTTTTGCTCATGCATGCATTTGTTTCACTTGCATTCAGCATTTTAAATGACAGAAAATGGCTAAAGCAAGAAGGGAAGCAAAAATAAAAAAAAAATAAAAATAAAAATTTAGATCTGGTGATTAAGTCCTGTGAGTCTGTTACAATCCAAAATATGTGCAATAAGTATGGATAGCATGGGAAAGCCCAGGTTTTTCCATGGTATTTTCTAAGTTTAGTGCTGTTCCTTTTCTGAATTTGCACCAGTGTCAATAACGGAATACTGATGTGCTAATGCTAACACTTACTGGTGCCTCCTGGTTTGAAAAGGTATCAGTGAGTGAGACAACGTTCATATAAGTACATAAATAGTTGTCCTGCCTGTTTATGGAAAGCCTGAATTATGAGAAATAAATGAATTATGTATATCAAAGAGAGTGCCTGGAGTTGGAGCTGTAATCTCTTTCTAGTTCAGCACACCCCTCTACCTCCGTAGCTTTCTAACACTTAAATCATACTGCACTATTTTTATGCTTAGTCTCTGTCCAACCTTTTTTTCTCCCCCCTCCAAGAGATCTGATTTTGATTTGTAGGAGAAGGTAAAATATGCAGAGTTCCTCCTGTGGAAATACTCTAAGCATTTTTTTTCATTATTTTTTTTTTTAACAGGAACATTGCTAAGTTTGAAACTTGGCATAAAAAATGTCCATATGGGAGAAGGTTAGGATAGGCACTCATGGCATCCCTTTCCAGTGTTCCTGGTTGGAATCTTCAATAATTTTAGAAGAGTCTAACAAGGACTTGACCCTCATTCGGTGTATGCATCAAAAAGAAACAAAGATGCTGTATGGCTAAGGGTAAAGGTCCAATTCTGCCCTCACTAGTTATGGTTATAACCTTTGTTTGCAAAAGTGAAACTTAAGTCTTTCCTACTTTATTAAGCCCTTCAGAAGGTCTCAGCTAAAATGTAACCATCTTTGGGATATTCTCATTCTCAATTCATAAAGTATTGACTTTTGTCATTAGTTTTGTTTGCAGGCTGAGACAACACCTTCTTCCTTTCAAGATCTTTCCTCTAATATTTGTTGGTTCATCTACTACTATCGTTCTGATGAGTCTTTATAATCATCTTCAGACTCAGCTACATTTTTAGCTGGACCTGTTGCTTGGGTAATGCAGTGCTGCAGGTTTCAAGCACACCATTTCCACTGTTCTTGGAGAGGTACGAGTTAATGTATAGCTCAGTACAGTCTGTTACGAATCTTTTGATGTGTGCCTTGTAGGGTGACAAAAGTTGTCTGCCATTGACATCCCTTCCACTTGAAATTCTTGAGCATGGTGCTTTAACTGAAGGGTTTGTTAGTTTTGTGGGGTTTTTTGCTTGTGCAAAATAGCCTTGACATTTCTGTGAAATTGAAGATATCAGAGCTAGAAAGTACCTGAAACCAGACTGAGGCATGTAAAAGTACTGCTTAGAAGAGTTGTCATCTTTATTTCTTACCTCTCTATCCCACAATTGACATATGAAAGACTGTCAGGATTTCCTGCCCACAAAATGCAGCAACATGAGGACCAAACGTCCCTGTTCAGTAACACCTTCCAGAGTCTGGATGTTCACTTCAGTATATTCTCTGCAGCACCAAGACACGAGTAGAATCAAATGTACAAAGAGTAATAATACTTATGTATGTTCTAGGCAGTGTGTGAATTCATGATGCATTAAGGAGAATTATAGAGAAATCTAGAGAATCAGTTTCCTTGTTGTCTGCTGCTTATTTTGGCCAGTTCCTGATTAAATAAATAAATAAATAAATAAATAAATAAATCTGCTGTTTGCTTGTGTTAATAGGCCATTGACTGTTGCTTAGATATGCTTTGAACAGCCAGATTGTACTGATGAGTTTGGCCCTTTAGGTACATAGAAATATTATGTTGGGTGATGTGTTGTATATTTTTCCTATGTGATAGTGAATTATGATTCATTATAAGTCAAGACAGAGTTTTAGGCAAAGAAAAAACTTTCTACCTATGCCTCATTACCCATAATGATAGAGAATATGAATGTCCATTTTGAGCTCATGAATTTGTTACTCAATTCAAGAGCGCTGGAGACTTCCTCCTGCTTCTCCTCATTTTAGACAAAAGTCAAGTGGACACAACATTTTCCTGAGAAGGAAGTAGTGTGATTTGGATCCTGTTAGATGGAGAGGGAGATGAATTCCTCTCTTGGCTCTTCTTCCCCTCCTCAGTGGTTTTGCTACCTGTGTGAGTGCTCGTGCTGAGGTAGAGAAGAGATGATGTAGGAAAAAGTAATGACAGAGGGTGGGACTGATTTTTTTTTTTTTCAGCCTATGCCAGGTTCAAGCAGCTGTGAAAATGTCCCCCCCCTTACCAGTAAGGAAGCTTGTATTGCCATTCCCTCCCCAATGCAATGCAGTCTTGCAATGTCTTCAAACCTGTTCCTTGTATTTTAGAAGGTACCACCAACTCTGAAGGAAGTAAATGCTCTCACTGTAATACAGAGTCAAGGTTGTTCAGTGTGCAGCTTTGAGAAGTACAGTGCATCATGAATAAAGAAGATGGAAGATTTATTTGAGAAGTTAGAGCACAGGGTTAATCCATTTCACCACTGATGATAGCCATGGATCTGTTTGGTTTGGCTAACCTGCATGGGCATTTGTATTATGAACATCACTGTGCTGTCTCAGTGCTTACGCATCTGTTGTGTATTAGGGAAGAAACATCTCTAATTTAATTAGTTCAATTTATGGCCTGAATGAGTTTAGGATTTATTATATGATGGATGCCTATTTAAGAGAGACTTAATTATTCATTTCTATATTTGGGTAAGAGTGACGTAGCCTCATCAAGAAATACATTCCTGTTAAGTTTATAGGTATTAGTTTCTTCCACTGAGCTGTATAAAAGTCTGATGAAAGAAAAATCTAATGCAGACACAGTAAATTACTCCGCTCGCACCTCACACTGGGATTGAGCTCAGAAATGATTAATGTGCTATAGATTTCTATAGCAGGTCAGAAGAAGTAAAGAAAATGATCCACTCGCTCTCACCAGGACACAACAGCTCTAGTGTTTAATATGTTCATCCATGCTTTGTCTGTCTGAAGGACACTAAACAAGAAGACAAAAAGGCATTTATCTTTATTCCGTGTAAAGGAAGGAGAGGGTGACAATTAAATTACATAATGGAAAGACCAAACCTCTACAATTTGTATTTGATTTAAAAACAACTGTTATGTAAGAAAAATGGATCAAATTCTACTTTTAGTGATGTTAATATTCTGTAGTGTTAACAAGGCAGCATGAGTGCAACTGAAGAACCTTTGGTATCTGTTTCACTGAGTGTTTAGAACACCATGTTATTGGTTAAGAGAAAATTATGAGAATTAAATGGGTGATGATTGGAATGAAGATACTTTTTTATATTTTTTCCATGCTTCAATTCATCGTCTCTCTCTCCTTGCTGCCTTGGGAGCACTTTCCATAAGAACTTGCTTAGATAGCCTGGATTTTGAAGCAGAATTAGCTTTTCAATTCTAAATTAACGTGCTTCTCTTCAGAATGTACCTGGGATATATCCTGTGCTGGGAGAACTGGAAGTGTTCTTGCACCTGTCTGGTGGTCCTTCCACAGCAATCAGAGACTTCCGTTTCTGTTGTGCTTTTTTGCTTGTTTGTTTGAGTTTTTTTTCATCTACAGAGTGGTTGTCTATAGGGGAAGGTAATGCACTGGAAGGCTGCATGGGAATGAACAACAGCTTATTCTGGGGATATGTTCTTTGTGCTCACAAAAGCTATAAGGTAGGTTACTCTGATAAGAACAGCTGGATGGGTTTTCCTGAGGAATTAGTTGCGTTGGGACAGGACTTTAATTCACTTGACAGATAGTCACAACTGAAATGTGGCTTTGGAAATATTAGAAGAAACACTAACTGATCTTTTCTCAAAATACCCAATTTTTGTTTCTCAAGCCAGCATTCACTAGGCTAGCTACGCGGTCATTAGTTGTGCAGGTTTGTTGGAATGGTTTAAAGACTATGTCAGTCACTGCCTCTTTTGCATGATTTTCTGTCTATTATTAATGATCCCACTCCCCACACCCAACTTGAATCAGGGATAAGCAAAAGTCTGAAAGTAAAATAAAGCTGTATGTGAAGCATAACAGAAGTACAAGGAAAACTGAAGTCGTCTCAACTTGAAAACCATTGCAAAGAGAATGGAGAACCCCTTTGGAAAAGCTATTTGCAAACAGCTCACCTTCTCACACATTCAAGCCCAGTCAGCAGCCAGGCTACAGCAAAGCAGTGAATCTCCAGAGCTTCTGCGCTGTGTGCTCACGTCTGTTCAAGAGAGGCTGCCAACGTCAATATTGATTGTGCCGTCCATTCCAAAATACACTGTATATGTCACAGTTTTGTGCCAGTCGAATCAGCTAATATTGAATGCAGTGCCAAGTGCCAGAGCTCGGTGGTAGGATTGTGAGGGTGGATTGTTAGTTTCTCACAAATATTTTTTACAAAAGAAAGACCTTTTCCTTGACCCATACATGTTAAGGTGTGATGGGACAGAATTTGATTTTCAGTAATTTTATTGGAGATCTCAAGTCAGGAGCGGAACTTCCGTATGCTGGTGGGAGGAAAAAAAAAGGCAAAGCCAGAATACCCAAGATTTGGTAAGGGTCTCTATTTCTAGAATGATAATGACATTTTTCCATTGAATGACCAGTCAGTGTTTTGGCTTCGACTCTATGGCTTTTTACTGTGGCTCACACAGCTGCTCTATCTTTTTTGTTTCCCAAGATCATACTCTGGTTTTTAAGACATTTCCTTATGGTTCAATGTGCGTCTGTTTTGAGTTGTTTATATTAAATTTACCCCATTCTTTTAATAGTGGATAGCCCAAATCTGATTTAAATTACTCTAATTTTCCATTGCTTGTCATTTGGATTTTATTTCCAATCATCACAGTGTCTGAAGTCTACCTCTGACTTTATATGGAAAGAGTTTATGACTCTCTGACTTGCAATCTTCTGTAACCTAAAAGGTTAATGATTTTTCTATCTTTTATTAGTGATAAAACAAGACAATCAAGTGCAGCTGTCTTTAGAGTCTTTCACAGAAGGGCACAGCACTGCACGTGTCTGTATTTCCTGAAAACGTTCCATCCTGTTTAACTGTTTGTAGATTTGTGGCATCTTGTGACATATTTCACCTTTCAGCTTCCAGTTTTTTAATAAGGGCTGCATTAGTCTCTGACTAACCTGTATATCAGAGTATATAAATTCTACCTTGATTGTGTGTGTGTAAGTGTAAGAGAGGGAAGCAGCACTGCAGTCTGTTCACTGGCATTTGTTACAGTCATTGTAAAAGAAGGCAGCACCAGACTTCAATTAAAATCTGTTTTGTTAGAGCACATGTATCTCTGTGTGAGAAAATAGTAAATTTATTGAGAGAATCACTGTATTTGATAAGTAATTTAAAAAAAGAAGAAGAAGAAATAAAAAACTGGGTGTAACAAGGTTTGGGTGTAGATTTTTTTGTCTTTTTTTTTTCTGTATACTAAAGGAAAAGATATATCCCTGAGAAATGTTTTTGCACCTCTTCATGGTGAACTCAGACACCTCAGAGTCAGACTTTCAGTTTGTAGAAACAGCCTCAACTCATGTGCTTTCAAGGTTTGGTCAACTCTCCTTATCTGGCTGTCAGAATTTCAGCAAATCTGTTCTACAGGAACATTTAGCTTCTTTTTGAACACTGCAGTGCAGTATATGTTCTGTCCTGGTTTGTTTATTTTAAGCAAATTTGCTTTTCATGCTTATGAAAGCTTAATCATCGTCAGAAAATTATCTCTGATGTTTGTTGATCAAGATTGTTTGTTCCAGAGGAAAGGAAACCTGATGCTGTCACATTATTATTGTTTGTTGGGAAATATGTATTTGGTTGTTATCAGATGTGACACTCAGGGTTGTGTTAGGATCTAGTCATTCAGTTTGTCATACTTGATGATAAAGCCAAACTAATATCTTTAAAAAACATAAAGTAAGAGCCTTTTATCTTTCCCTTTTTTTCTGGTGCTTCTCTCAGGTAGCAGACAGCTAGCAATTTAAATGAGTTGAGTTTATGGATGGCTGCAGAAGCTGTCTTCATTCACACCCTGTATATATCCATCAGCCTCTCTGCAGCATTTTCCTGCAGCAGCAGGGGAACAGCTAATCGGACCCATCCTGGTGGAGGGCTGTGATGGGATGGGGAGGGCTGGGCTGTGTGTTTCTGTAGGCTTGGAAATGGGCTGGATCAAGAAAGCTGTTTGGAACTTGAGCAGTCAGAGGCGTATTACATGGGTAACCGCCCCCAGCATACGTACATGTTAAAACCCTTGGACATTTAATAGCAAAACTAAATGTACTTTCCTACTTTTTGGTTATTCTTGTCTATTTTAAGGCCAAAAATTGCTTATGGCAAAAATTAAGTACCTATTAAAAAATTTACAGACTGTATCTAATGTAATCTGACTTTCCTTACATTGCAGCAACTGAATATATAACAGTACTCTTATGATTCAAGTGTTGAATCAATCATCTTGCCACTCTGCTGCTGTGAGTACTTTACTCCAATTGCTAAAGAGAAATAAACAATGCTAAGAGCTTGCTTAGCATACAAAAGTGGAGGTGGTCACATTTTAAAACAAAGAAAATTCTGTTAAGCAGAATTGGATATTTCATGGATTTATATGAATTTAACCCAAGAGATGGGAGGTCCCCAGATTCCTTCTGAAATTACCTTATTTTGACTGATGAGCTGAAATGAATAATGTTGATCTATATGGCAGCCAGCATAGAATGATTCTTGCTTTGGAAGCATATTTGTGTTTCATGGATGTCCAGCCCAGTTCTTTCCCTCTTCCATCTCAGGCTTTTTTCCTATGCATTCCAGAAAAGCTAAGCATACTGTATGACAGCTGGGTGAATATATATGGTGTTAATAAAAGCAATATTTTAGCTATCAATCTTTTGAGCTGGAGAGATACCTGTAGTAGCTCAGTACTCAGAGTTACTTTCAAAGCTGACCATGCAATCTATGGAAAAATAAGTTTCAAGATCACAGCTCTGTGATCAGCCCAAAAACTATGTGGCCAGAAATTTTTGGATAAGAGATCAGAGATCTTTCTTGTTCATTGTTTTCACCAGTACTCCCACTTCACTTGCCCCTAGGGCCAGCAGAGTCTAGTCCAACCTGTCTGGGACATCTGACCTGGGAGGAGGTGTGTGTGGACATCTCTACATCTGTGCTTAAACTTAGGAGTAAACATTGTAAATTCTCAGCCATGATTTCTGTTATTTGTACAGAAATAAACTAGATGTTAATTCTTTAGTATATATTCTGCTCTCATTTCTATCACTTTTACATCTGCACAAATCTGCTAATTTCAGTTCACGTCCTCCTGGTTTATACTCATATAGCCGAGAATATAATCTGTCCCAGTGAGTGCAAAGTAAACAAAGAGAAATAGGTAATTAAAGATATCAAGGACATACAGGAGACAGAAACTGTAGTGAGAATCCATCAAACGCGTCAGGACAGACAGTGAAAAATCATGGTATCTAGATGACAGCCCAAAGTGAAATAGAAAGCAGAACAGGAGTTGTTTTTCTAAAACGTGTTGAAGAAATGCCAATGTGAAAGATAGTGAGAACACATTGGTGATGCCAATTACAGAAAGCCAAAAAGCCAGGTTAAAGTCCTAATAAGAGCAAATAAAAAAAACTGGGTGCATATCCTGAGGATCAAGTTATAAATATTTGCATGAATGAAAGAGGAGACGGTAAATTTTCTTTTACTAAAAAATTTAATGTGGGTGGCTGAAAACCAGATGAAGTTGAGAGAAATTTAACAGGTTGGTGAAAGCAAAGGGTTTTTTTAGCCTGATTGAATGCAAAACCAAGAAGAAAATCAGAGTCAAGGTGAAGAAATATATATAATGAGAAATCTTTTAGGGAGTTACATACTAAAGTTGAAGCAATAGGCACAGAACAAAAACAACTGCTAACAATCTTCAGTAAACATTCTGCTGCTGGAGTTGTCAGCAATCATGGAGAAATCTTTACAGTGTTTGTAAAATGTGGAACCACTGAACCTTGCAGAAAGAAATAAAAGATACACAGGTAATTGTGCAGTTCTCTTTAATGTTAGTACAAACCTTCAGGAGAAAAGCTGTAAATTTTAAGAGGCGCTCAAAAGATGCTGAAGGTCTTAAAATCCAGAATTATGAATATTTGTGATTAATTACTTTTTGCTTCCTCACCTTATTTTGAGATTTTGATGATTTTTGAAGGCAGGAATTTTAGATGAAGCTTGCAGAACTAGGTACAATAAACTGTAAACCAGTAAGTGGAGGCAGTTTTGAAGGAAGGGAAAAGGCTGCAGTTGAAAACGTAATCACATTGAAATGGTAACCACAAAAGCACACTACAGAGTCACATCTCATAGTGACAAAGAATCTCACAGAATATTGAACATGGTTATTTGAGATGTCTAAGTATATTGACTTAATGTGAGTTTTTAAAAACTAAAAGGCTTTATTTTTGTAGTTTATATGTAGGTACAGGGAAGAGAGGATTGTATGGAGTGTAATACGCACAAATAAAGCAGTACTGAACTGTGGAGGGATGTTGGTGTGGGTTGTATGTTTATTCGTCCTTCTGAGCAGATGTGAGACTTATTGTGGCCATTCTCTTCAAGCTCTTCCCGGCTCTTGTCATGATTAATGACACTTCATTTTTGAAATGATAGTTACAGATGGATAATGATGCCTTCCAGCAAATTTCATATCTACCACTCTTTCTCAGAGGTGACCTATAGCTGTAATCTCAGAGGAGGGTCTGCTATAAGGAAAGAATGATTAAAAAATCCAGAACATGGTCTGTTGGCAGCTGGTTCTTGAGGTCATTGCTTGCCCTGTTGCCATTGTGTTATACTTCACTTTCTGGATTCATCTCTCACTGCGTCAGACTTTCCCATCACTTTCTCTCCAGTTAGTTGTATTACACAGCACTCCACCTCATGTCATCTAGATCTCATAACCATTCAGTATTTAATCAGGATCTATTTTGGTCCTCGAAGGTCTTAAAACTAGTGTACAGTGAGCATAGGGCATTTCTTCTGCAAACCCACTGGTGCAAGGGTCCAGTCCTTCCCCAGTCATTACGTCCAGTTCAGCACAGAACATGGTGCTTTTCAGCTGTCAGCTGTTCTCAACCCACCATTAAGAAACAATACATTAATCCATCATTTGCATTTTATCAACTGATTGCAGGATTCTCACATGAAAACAAGTGCAGGCAGCCTCCAGGCTGGTCCTGAAGCCTCAGTTTCCTTTTATAGAATGGTTTAGGTTGTAAGGGACCTTAAAGATCATCCAGTTCCAACCCCCCTGCCATCAGCAGGGACACCTTCCACTAGACCAGGTTGCTCAAAACCTCATCCAGCCTGGCCTTAAACACCTCCAGGGAGGGGGCATCCACAGCGTTCCTGGGCAACCTGTTCCAGTGTCTGACCACCCTCACAGTGAAGAACTTCTTCCTAATATCTAATCTAAACCTCCCTTCTTTCACTTAAACCAATTTCCCCTTGTTTTGTCATTAACTGCCCTTATGAAAAGTCCTTCCCCAGCTTTCTTGTAGCCCCTTCAGGTACTGGGAGGCCGCTATAAGATCTCCCTGGAGCCTTCTCTTTTCCAGGCTGAACAGCCCCAACTCTTTCAGCCTGTCCTCACAGCAGAGGTGCTCCAGCCCTCGGATCATCCTCGTGGCCTCCTCTGGACTTGTAAGCATCCCCTGTAAAGCTGTGACAGCCTTAGTGTCTCAGTATGGTTAACCATACTTTTCTGAGGACTAGACAAGATTTAGAAGAGTCTCATATAGGGCAGATTTTTCCAGTCCTCAAACTAAATATTAAAATTCTCTGGGGTATTTTTCATTCGGCTGGATTTTTGTCTCTTGATTTCAGGTTGCAGTTTCCCTCGCAAACACTTCTGAAAATACTTTTATGAAAATGAGTTCACCTCTGTTGAAATATTCTACCAGCTCATATTATCTTTGACTGAGCTGACAAATGGCTTGACAGCATTTCTGGAATCTGCCAAAATACAATTTCAGAAATGACAATGCCAAGCAAGGTAGTAATCTAAATGAATGTTACTGCAGCTGAGCATTCACATTGCTGACTTTCTTTAATTCAATTAGAACCAGACAAGTCCCCAGTTGTTTGGTTTTTAGTAATTGTCAAAGTTTCTGGTTTGTGATCCCCTGTTAACACGTGATTACAATCCACATTTTCTGGATAGCTTATAACAAATTTAACACTTCTTCAAATTGTTCCTTAGATAATGTTGTAAACAATGGGAATGACCTTAATATACAACCACTAAGAAGAACGCACAACTACTGAAATTATTTTATCTGCCGTACTAAAACCTGTGTCTTAATTCCATGCAGTATTGTAATGATGCTATATTCCCAGGCAATTTAGTATTTTAAATTTTGTAGTGTTTGCATTGTCTTAATTCATAGGTTTGTGGATCCATTTTTAAGATGCTCTTGCTTTTCGGGATGTTTCAGAATGTTTTCTCTAAGTTCCTCAACACCATCCAAACCCTACTGTCGTTCTGGTTCATACAACCAAGAGAAAAAGCCACCACCTGCCATTCCAACCACTTCTGCAGTTGAGAAAATCACCTTCCTAGGACACAACAGCAGTGAATTTTGCCCTCAGTGGAAGCAGAAAGGAGCAGAAATTAGGGAACAGATGGTGCTTGGACAATGTGAAAATAAGACGAAATCTGTGTCTATCTCCAACAACAAATATTTATTAAAGGTGAGATTGAACCATTTTAAGACATTTTTCTTAGAGGGTAAAATTCCATCTCATTCCTTTTCCTAAAATCTGTTAGGATGAACTCCTCTGTACGCCCATTCTTGCATATATTGAAACAAATCAAAGCATGACTAATTCTTGGTTCTTAGCCTGGGTTAATACTGGAGTTTATTAAAGAAATCTGCATTAATAATTTGCAAGCAAAGCATCTTATTTTGCTGGAGATCCTTATTGCTTCCAGTGCTTGTGAAACTCCTGAATAAAGTTGAGGTTTTGGCTTAGCAGCATGAAAAATTGTTTATGAAGACCACTTAAAGCATATGATAATTAATTAGGTCACTAAAGACAGAAAGAAGCAAAGATTTTCCCCCGAGTAAATTAGTTGTAAAGCATCTGCCTCAAACCTTTTCATACTACAGTCCATGAAAACAAGAAAAGGGTTAATTTCAAATGTGTGTGGTGTTGAACAGAAAGCAGAAGAATGTTTTAAGAATAAGAGATTAATCTTGAAGTTTACTCACTGTAATCTTAATAGATGTGTGAAGTTAATGGTAAATGTGTGTATGTGTGTCTGTGTTCAAGGGAGGGTTAAATTAGAGCTTGTTTCTGGAGATCCTCAGCACATTTATGTAATAGTTCTAAATTCTGTAGATGCAGCTGCTCTGCAAGATATATGTTTCCTCTGATTTTACATCTCTAAGGTTTGGAGATTAGTTACACTGCGTGTTTGAGCTATTTTCTCAGTTGTTAGAATTAAATAACGCATTGTACTAGACCTCAGGTGTAAAATTACAGCTGATCAAAATTCACATGTTCTCTTGTGCCTTAAGAAGTCTACTTTGTTAAGATGCCATCTTGGTTCGCTTTAGACCCATTTCATGATTTAATCCCTTTAACAGTGAGCAACTATAATGTTTAGAGATCAGGAACATATTTCTGTTTGCAGCAGAACATTTCAAAAACACCTTTTGAGATCTGGAAGCTATATATTCTCTTGAGCCATGACCGCTTGGTTAACAGGTTCCTGAGACCGTAAAATAAAGTTTTGCTACATCTTACTTTCTCATGTCATTGTTCATTCCATGCCGTGCCACACTACATACTGACCTTTTCTCACTGACACACAGAGGTGCACGTTCTGGCAAGTTCAAGAGTGTGTTATATCTCCCTACAGGAGACTCTTTTGGATGTCTGTGCTTGATCCAAGAAGCATGCTATTGTAAAAAATGAAAGATCACTTAGTTTTCTCCATTGTTTGTTCAGAAGAACTTAGCTTGAATGTTGCTTTATAATCATAATCATGGCTATGGAATCTTAATACAATATATACTTCATATCTTTAATTTATCCTTTTCTGAACATGTGTCAGTAATTTCACAGTGAATATTGTTTCTGGAGTGTGTACTGTGTGAAATTCCCTATGTACAAAATTAAGAATTTTACATGATGAATCAAGAGCCAACAGAAGCATAAATAAAATGTTCAAAGTTTCTGAAATCTTGCAATATCAATGTATTATGTTTGAATCTTTCTGCTCAGTTGTCACCATTCTGAAGCACAATGGAAACACGGCCTGAGTGTAGCTGGCACAATGATGTTTATTAGTATATTGACTCGTAGCTGATATAATGATGTGGTGTATCTGTGACAATTGTTTAGGGGTGAGTAGTTCTGGGCGTAGTGTATAGGGTGTGAGGGGTCACTTATCTCCCTTCTTCGAAAGAAGATACTGAGATGGTTGCAGTTGCCAAACGGAATAAAATCTTTATCCGGTAATAGCAGTGTGCAAATTAAGTTCTTAGATCATCTTTTTTCATTGCAAATGCAAATGGAACTCCAGTTTGACTTTTGTGGCTTAAAATGTTCAGCATGGATCTCAAGTTGCCTCTGGACAGTGTTCCGTGGACTTGTTGAGAATAAAGTATGCACAAATTGGGCAGTCAGGTGCTGTCTTCTGCTAAAATAAGATAGGATCAATGCATATGGAAATCTTTGTACTTTGGATGCTAACAGCCTTGATATTTAAACCCCACTGGGGCCATTACTGCAGTTTAGCTAGCCTTTACCTGAACCAGAATATTTTGGGGTTTTGGCCTTTTTATCTTACTTTTTTTTTTTTATTTTTCTGTTTTATTTGAGCTAAATCTTTTGAAATACCATTCCAACAAAAAGTTTTTCTCTCCAAAATACTATTGCTTCAACCAGATGGCAAGTAGCAATCATTTACAAAAGGTAACTTTTTGTTATTGTTACTTTACAGCTGGCACAAGAAATTACTTTCATAATATTCAGAATAATCTGTTTTATTTGTCAGTTTAATAGATTAATGAGGTATTGTCAGTAAAATGTTACATTTGTGCACCTCTTGTGATTCTTCAGGAAATGGGTAGAGATTACACAAGTCTGTCAGTAACAGAACAGTCATGAGGGACTTTACTTGAATCAACCAGCCCCAACTATTATGGAAAACCTCATCACATTATAACTTTTATAAACTGATCAAGATATTTAAAATAAGCCATTCAAATTGTTGGTGATAAACAAAATGAGGAGCATTTGCTTGAGGGAGGGCAGGATTTCTGTTTGCAGCGACTGTATTTAGCTGTTTTCTTTCACTTACTGCCAGTTTTGTGTAATGATTTTTGATGTTGTGTCCTTTTTTTTTTTAGACTGGATAAAATGCTAGAGACAAGTAACAAAATGATATTATAAACTGGAATGGAAACCACACATTGGTAATGGCTCACAAAGGTTCTGATCTGAAAATATGTACAACTGTCTTACACAGTCAGTAACTGGTTATTTCATAGGCCAGTTGGCGATGGATGCTTTTTCCTGATGAGTTTCTAAGAAAATTCAAATAGTGGCTAAAGGGCTGCAAAGTTGTCTTTTAAAACAGCTGCATGGTTAGTTTGATTTCACCTTTTGCAAAGGTTTATCTCAACAATACTTGAAGATAGATTTTCCTTGAAGCTACAAATGACATAAAAACAAATACATGTGTGCTCCCAGGGGCAGTTCATTGCTCATAATTCAATATAATTAATACAGTCTCTTAACAGTTATTAGTTATGAATTTAAAGAAGTAATTTTAAAGGTTTAGGACATAATAGCTTTTAACTGTCTCTATACATCTCAGAAAATTGTATCACTACATATCAAAGTTAGGTAAGTTGATTTTATTCAACAGATGTTTGTTTCCTTGTACATTTTAACTACTGGGATTTGGATATCTAAGTGGAATATCAGTATGATTTGATTCATAACTTTTATTTTATAACTTGGATATTAGGAGAATTATCACTTTATCTCATAATGAGATTATTCCCATAATAGTAAATTAAAAAAAAAAAAATCATGACTCGAAACAGCTTTCTAAAGACTTCTTGTAAAATAAAACAAGAAATAACTTTATGTATTTAATCATTATGCAAATTGTTATTCACTGTAAAACGGTTCTCATTTCTGAAAGCAATGATAGTGTTAGGATTCTTTTATGTAGATGTTGTTCTCTGGGTACAAACCCCAAATGTTCAGCTAAAAAGGGCCAGTGAATCTGTCACAAACAGCTACTGGAAATGTATTCTCAAAGCAACAAGGATACTGAAAGTGAAGTAACATTGCCAATGGCTTTATAACCTTCAAGCTTAATGTGTTTGGCTTTCAAGCTGCCTAAAACCAATTGCTTTCTAAGTACATAATTTGAGTCTTTGAATGAAAATTAAGATGCAGAAAGTTTAGAAGGTCTCCTTTTAAAGGTATGTTTTAAATATTACACCTGTGGACAATATATTTTATTAACAATACTGTTATCTATATAGAGAGAACCTGCAGGGCTCCATTCTTCACCAATATTCACAATAATAATCCTAGATAAAGGCACAGTGGTTTTGATAAGTGGAAAACAAGCAAATGATCATGTGAGAAAACAACACTAAGCCAGTTTCCCGACTTGTGAACCTTCAGTTCACACAGCGGGCACTCGTGTTATTTTGTGCTTTAGTTGGAACCTTATAAGGATCACTGGATTCAGTGAGCTAGCCTGTCTACTCTGTTGCTAATTCATGCGTAGCATTAGGTCAGAAATACTGCAGCTTTAAGGAATTTCACCTGGAAGGAGGGAGAATATATTTCTGTGCTCTCTGGCTCTGTGTCTCGCATCCTGTTCCGACTAGGTGCTCTCAGTTTGTGAAGGTGGGAGGGTTTCAATTCCCAGGGCTGCTTCGATCTGTACTGAAGCTGCTGTACAACTTAAGTAGTTCTTCACAAGTCAAACTGAGGACCTGTGCAAAGCTCATAGGGAAGGTGTGTGTATTTTCTAGCTAAGAAGTAAAAATCCACTGTTCTTGACTCTATTCCCAGTCCTCTGAAAAGAGTGTAACTCCATTGACTTGAGAATGTTCCACAGCAGACTTCTGTTTTCTAACCGAGTTGTATAAATTCCACAGTTGACAGTACAAGTGCCAAGTATCGTTTTATCAGAGAGACCTCTCAAGCTTATGTTTCTGAAATATGTTTGTTCTCTGGCCTCCTCTGAGGGCACTCAGCTTTGCTTCACTGTACCACCCTGCTGGGGCTCAGCTCCTTGGGTGGGAACTCCTCCATCATGAGCCCACAAACAGCTGCTGCCATCTGGACCTCTTGCTTCATTTGCACCCCGTGAAGCTTCAGTCCTCCTTGTCCCAGAATTCTTCTGCAATCCTCTTCCTTTTACTTGTCTCCTGCTTGCCACCTACATCTTCCCTCCCACACTGTCCTGTTTCTGAATAAGTGATTTTCTATTTAATTTCCTGTCTAGCACTGGGAACCGTGACTGAACTTCAGAAGCTGAATCAACCATGTTTGTTGTGGGAGATGATGGATGGGGAGTTCTGGTTAAGTAAAGATTTGCATAAACATGCTGTAGACATCAGGGGATAATCAGAAAGTAACCAAAGAAATCAGAAACTCTCGAGTGATTGGGACTAAGTGCTGGAGAGAGTAGGACCATACACATTCATTTAGGGGTCAGTAACTATTGAGTTTCCCTGCAGATTGCCCCAGGATCAGATTGCCTGAGGAAATTGTTTCAGCTGAGATGGTAAATCATCACTACAGTACTTCTCATCCTCAGTCTTTCTTAGAAGTATTCTGCTGCCTGTCTTCCCTCCATCCTAAATTCCTCCCTTCCTTTGCTGCCTCTCTGACAGCCACAGCGGGGGCCCTTTGCAAAGGTCATGGAAGGGGAACTTGTGACTGGAGAAAAAAATGCATTGAACGTGACTCTGCAGTGCCTCTAAGGCAGTTCTGTGTGGCTGAGGCACTGTAGCTGGTGGGTATGTGTTGTTAATTGACAACATAAGCAAGTAAGGTTCTGCTTTTCAATCTGGTCTTGGAGTTGTAGCATCTGTGACAGAATATGGCACATCGAATGCAACGAGGGTCAGTGATCCCGTACCTTGGGAGACTCCTGAGTTTTTCCTTTCTGGGCTTGTGGAAGCTTTACAGCTTGCACCATAACCTGGTGTGACTGGTAGAACATACTAAAGTGTGAAACACTTGATGAAAGTAAAGGTAGAAAGAATTATTTAACTCTGGCAGGGACAAGAGGCTTTTTAACACATGCTAATGAGAGGAAGAGTTCAGGCAGAAGTGATAATGTCTTTCTAAAGTTAGTTTCTTAAAAGGACCAGCAAAGAATAATCAAAACGAGGCTTTTTAAAAATTATTATTATTATTTTTAGGTATTTCGGCACAAGCTAGTGGAGACAGTTGTGTGATTGTTCCAGGCACCCAAATATATCAGCTGTGTGTGCTGGCACAGTGCTGTGCTACAGCAGCTATATAGCTTCTGGCTCACAGCTGGCCCTTGTTCATCCTGCTTGAAGCACAAGCAGAGTAAATGAGCATCTGTTTGCCCTCGACATTGTAGACATACCCTCTGGCATTATTCTTATGGATAAACAAAGAGTGGGTTTGGGATTTTAAGAAATATTTGTATTTCTTACTATATTTGTCCTTTTGCAAAACAAAAACAAACAAAAAAAACCCCAATAGAGCAGCTGGAAGAATAAGAATTCTTATTCTAGCTGACATCAACTTAGTGTTAACTTTTTAATTTATTTTTTCTTCAAATATTTTAATTCCATTTCTGAAATTTTTGCCACTCCAATGAAACATTGTGACTGTGGGTAAAGAAAGCCTATGCTGAAAGTTTTGTCTTACCACTTTCTTATTATTGTCTGTGGAAACTTCTGGAAAATTCTTGCAGTAAAACAAAAGTGGCAGATCTTGTTTCCTGATATAGCACAAAAAACCCCAACCAACCAAAAAAATCTTTTTATTTCTGAAAATAAGAAAAAAAAAAGTAACATTCTGGGCCATATTAAGCAGAAGAAATACTTTTGCACATATAATGGTAGCTGAACAAAAAGTGCATGTGCTGAGAATTTGAGTCTTATGGGCCACCTGAGATTGCAATACATGGCCAAGGAGCTTTTCTGTGCCATGCATATGCGAGGACTTATTTGCTTATGTATTTATGTATCTTATATTGTTATTAGTAAACAGGTATGAATATATTTAGTATTATATATGAGTCCAATGTGAATCATTTATACTGTTTCATCCCAGGCTAAAGCATTTCATTATATTTATATTAATGACTTAGCTACAGTATTCTAGACAGATCCTGACACCCTCAGACCGTTTATTACATGTGATACTACATCAGTCTACAGTGGTTTCTTCCAATTTCACCAGTTAATGTTGCCAGCTCTTTAAGTAAACCCCTACACTCCTGACCTTTCTGGGAAATTTCTCACTAAATTTTTCAAAGATTGCCCTTACCAAATTTAAAATAAAATATCCACAGCACAAGAACTACTATAATTCATTGAGCAAAAGCAGCGTGTTTTGGATGCATATTCTCTGATTCCTGGGAAAAAGAGCTCAGAAGTGGTTAGTGATGTCTTAATGTGCTTCAGAGCTCTTGACACTAACGCAGACTCCGGGCACTAGCTACCATTGGGAAATCTTTATTCACTGAAGTACTCGATGGGCAAAATATTTTCTCTTCCTCTTAAATAAATAAATAAATAAATAATGCGTAATTTGCTGACACAAACTATTTGCTTAAAACAGGCAATAGGCCTTGGGGAGATATTTATGATACAAGCTAGATTGACTTTAGCAAGCAGCAGCTGGTGCTTTCACACTGCTCGGTGTTGGAATGATCTTCTGTGCTGCAAGGTAGAGAGGCAGAAAATGCAGCTGCATCTTTCTAGAGCTAATTTTAAAAAAAGCAATGAGCTGGTAATTACCACTTTTCCCAGCTGGTCTTTATGAGGGTAAAAGGTTTAATCATAGATTGAGGATGGAAGAGGAAAATACTAAGCAGGCTACAAACCAGTGTTAATAAATGTCCCTCCTGGAGATACTTAGAAATTTAAGGTCTTGTAGGCTGGGAGGCACTGGAAATGAAGATTTACCTCCAAAAGGTTATCTGACAGTCCATGGGGTTATGCCCTTTGCATATGAGTTTCCTCAGGAAGGATCTGTGATGAGGATTTCCTGATGGATGTGTAGCCTGTGGGCTCATCCAGCTCAGTGTGATCTTCCCAGATCATGGGGGAGGAAACTGAAATGAGCTTGTTCTGAAAGGTGCAAAATAAGGGGGATTTTCTGTGGAGTTTTTTCAGTCAGCATCTCATTTTTGCTTGTTTCATACAAATAACTTATAAGCTCAATTAATGCAAAAAAATATATTTATACACCCATTTAGCCAAAGTTTGGCTGTTGTTTATAAACAAGAACATCTTGCAAGAGCTTCTTTTTAACAAATAAATAAAGTAAGTATACAGAGTGCCTGTGTGTTAAATGAATCATGCTTCATTAACTCTTCCAAAATACCAAGTCTTAGGTAATAACTAAACCAAAAAAGTTACAGTAGAGTAAGTTTAGTGGGAATAACTTAAATATTTAAACTTCAGGAGAACAAGAAGCTGTTGTTTACTTTCTTAGTTGGAGGAGGGGAAAAGGTAGTAAGTCTGTTTGTTTTTATCATTAATTTCAGTTTTTTGACTGTATTGTTATTGTGGTGATATGGAGGGATAGGAGAGAAGAGCGGTCACGTATTAATGTACCTGTCTTAGGACCAATTTCTATTTGCTAACTTTTCTGATATGGACTAACAGGAAATTGTGTCAGGTCCAGGTCTAGTTCAGTGTTTGATTTTTGCAAGTCAGAAGCCAATCTATGAATTCTCATGAAAGTTTGGGTTCTGATTAATGAGATTTTTGATAGTTCTGCCTATAAGCAAGCAAGAAAGCTTTTGTGAGCTTTTAAACTAGCACTTTTTTGTATATGATTTGCAAATGATTAGTCCCTTGATTGACTTTGTTGATGGTATATCAAGCTGTTGGCTGGATTTGATACCTATGTATTGAATGATAACAGAATATTTTGCTCTTTTTAAGAAACAATAATTTATTAAGCATGATGCAGCAAAAGGGATTTAAATAACTTCAAAACGTGTTTCATCTCATTTCTTGATTGCTCAAATCATAATAATAACAATGTGATAAAGAACTGAAGCCCAAGTCCAGCAATTTATATTTGCTTTTCTATTTTTTTTCTTTTGTTATGATCATAACTTATTTCTCAGTTAAATTTCCTGAGGGTAAAATCTTAAAGTAGGATTCCATGATGCTGAGTGATGAACCAGCTACTGAACTGAAAAGATAGTTCCTGTCCCAAGTTTTGCATTTGAATTAGGTCAGGGGATGTCAAAAGCGAGCTGTTCCCTTTGTGAGGGACCATCTCAGGTTCTCTGCCTTGCTCTCCCAGGTGGATATCCTAGGTGGGCAGTAGACTTTATAAGTGGGCAGAAAGGGATCTTGGCAAAGGCCTTATCCTATATGCGGTGAGAACGGAACATAAGTCAAGATTTCCTCAAGAATTTGGTTGGGGTGAGCTTGACAGGGATCAGAATTCTTTTCCTGGAAGTAGAAGCTGAGATGTGAGACTTGAGTCCATCAGGGACCTGTACCGTTGCCTTTGCTGTGTTTGTGCAGGTGACTTCTCGAGTTTGGGGTTCATCTTTTTTCCTGGCTGTGTGCACAGGCCAAGCCAATACATCACATTCATATAATGCTGTGTTGAGCTAAGGGAATAACATCCAATCTTGGTTTGCAGTATCAGTTCTTCTCTTTTCATGCCTGATTTTAGGTGTTCAGAGTCCCTACAGTTAATTAAAAGATTGACTTAGTCATATGCAGCCACTGAACCATAGGCAAAACCTTCGAAGTGTGAATTCTATGCGAGTAGAAAGATATTTTTAAATATTTCTTCATGAAAAATATTTCTCAGTTGCTGTTGAATTGAAATGGACCCATACCTGGTTTTGCCTTCCCTTCAAAGACCATCAAATAAACAGTCTTTAAAGTCAGCTAGGAAAAGAAAATAAATTATTTCTCTCTTATATCAGGTATGTAACAGATGAGTATGTGGAAAAACACTTTCTAGTGTTTTTGTTAGCCAAAAGGAAGTGAAAGTGCATTTTTTTGGTGCTTTACCAGAGAGAAACGTGCTAATAGAATGGCATTTGGCTGATAGTGCAGCCGATGAAAACTGAGCCATGACAGCAAAGGTGGAAAGATTAGAAAAGAAAGAGAGAAAATAATTTCATTTGGAGGTGAAGGTCCTCTGAAAGAAGTGATTTCACATTTAAAAGGCCACTGAGGAGAAAACTGATTAATGTTAACATATTTTTATATTGTTTTATTTCATTCTTTTTTCTTTTCTCATTTGTAATGCTTACGTATTCAGGAGGTTGAGGTAGGTTTTTCACTTTTAACTTGTAAATATCCATAGAGTGAATAAAAGTTTTTACAACATCTCATAATTCATATTATACTTTAAACTCTTATGATCAACTGTTAATATTGTTATAAATGAAATGTATTGATACATATTAATTATTAATGTGTTAATATTGATTTATTAACATGTTAATATTAAAATGACTTAATAGTTTCATGTGTTACAGCAGGCATAAGGTATTTTAAGCATATTGGTACATGTCCTAGTAGAAAGCTCAGAAATGCATAGATTTCTGTGCAGTCATTTTTGTCAGGAAAGTGTTATATTGAATGGGAATGTTAAATCTGTTAAATATCTTTAATCAAACTAATTGTATTTTTTTAAATACATCTATACATAATGATATACACTTGGAAATCAGTGTCACATTTAGGCACTGTATATTGCTCTATCAGAATGCTGTTCTTCTGATGGAAGAAGTTACAGTGAAATGTTGGTATCCATTTGAAGATGTTAAGTGTTCCTCCTCTTAACAAAAATCATTTCAGTTTAACAGATAAATTTCATCACCATGCAGAGTACTCACACGAAGCCTTGTCCATTTTTCAAGTCAGAGCTTTAGGTGGTATTTAAATGAGACACAGATTTTCTGCTCAACCATATCTACAGGGTGAATTTCACCTTTACAGTGTCATAACTGTTCAGTTACAATTCTTGCTGCTCTCAATGCTGAAGTGAACTCTAGTGCTGTATTTTCTGTTGTCCAACTGGCATAAGTTATTTTAAACTGCTGTTGAACATATTGCTCTAATGTATGTATAGTTATTATTTACTGCTATAAATAATAATGAGTTTTATACATTGAAAATCTCAAAGGTTTCCTCTATTCTATTTTTTAGGATTTTTTCCATATTTTTTCTAGTGTATTTTCCTATGATATCATACTGTAGTTTCAGGCATACTCTAAAATGAATCTAGTTTCAATTTTCAAAAAGGAATACTAAAGAGGTCTGCAAAAAGGAGAAAATGAGAAGGAATAGGTTTACAGAAGAGATGGGTGTTTTGTAGGGTTTTTTTGATGAGAAAGGTGCATTTTTTTGTGAAATATTCCTTTGACGTTGAAAATGAGATAAAGCCCCTTTCTAGTCCTTATTTCAAAACTGGTTCCATATGCCAACAGCATAAGAAATCTTTCTTGGAATTTGAATTATTTAACAGTTTCTGATGCTGAAAACCCAGCAGCAAAGCAACACCTAGGGAAAAAAATGTAAGCAAGCAAAAAAAAAAAAGAAATTATTCTGCTCAAAAAGCTTAAAACCCAACACATGCTGAAAAGTGATTAATGCTTAGTGAAATTAGCAGTACATCATAGTCAATTACAAAGCATTGTATCACAATGAGGGGGTTTTTGTATTACCAAAGCTGTGGAATTCAAAGGCAAGTCTGTGATTCTATTTCTGGTGCCAAACCCTGTACTTCTGAAGATAAAGTATAGATACTTTTGACCTATCTGAAATAAATTATAAAAATCCTTGTTGTTATTGTGGAACATCGTCACTGTCCATGAACTCAGTATAGACACCAAGCATGAATATACTTGGAGAAGGAAAATACATTTTCTCCTGGTAGTCATGCAGAATTATATCCAGCCCCTTTCATCACAGGGAGAAGTTTTCTGTCCTTGCCTGCTCCCATGTCAGAGAAGAGCAGGACAGCAGTCCGCAGTTCTCCGTGCTGTCAGCATTAGTGCTTTCTGGTTCTCACACTGACCTTCATGTTTAGAAAGGAATGCGCTGCCATGAGGTGCATCTCCTGATGTTTGGTGAGGGCATGGAGAGTCCCTGCTCCTCCTGTAACAGCCCCGTAGGCTGTTCTGAACCCAGAAAGTAAGACATGCTGGTTTCCAAGTCTCCAAAATGTTCCAAGTTAGGGTGATTGGATAGCATGAGAGTATGTGAAATCAGTGTACTGGAGATAAATGGTAAACAAAGCCCTATGGAGGAAATAATTTAGGTGTCTTCTTCACACTGATGGGTTTTCAGTTATCCTCCTGGCAGGAAAAAGAAATCCAGGTGTCATTCTGGACAGTTTGATAAAGACATCTCTTCAGTGGCAGCCCTCAAGAAATGAATATGGAATACCAGATATATAAAAAGGAATAAGGATTAATATGCAGGAAAATATCACAGTGTTATAGAAATCTTCCATGCTTCCTCCCTCACAATACATTATTCTGTTGTTATCACATCCTCTCAAAGAGGACACAAGGGAGATATACAGAATATGCTGAAACTAAATATACTGGTTGGGCTTGAATCCCAGTTCTTCAAGACTGGGGTTGATGGCACTCTGAAGTGGGGGAAACTTCACCTTCAGGTAAATCTTTGCTAAGTACATAGAATACAAATTGATTCACCACACAGAAGAGTTTTCCATTCTTTTTGCAGAGACACGTTTGTAATAGAGTAATCTTTGGCCAGGCACTTTGACAGTTCCTACCATCTCCCTTTTAAAGTCCAATCAGAATTATATAAAACAGAACCACAAACTTTACATCAGATTGCAGAAGATTTTAAAAATTCAACAGTGGGAACAGTGACAAAAGTATTCACTGCAAGTGCTCCTGGATGTTATTGTACTTTAAGTATAATACTGACAATATTATTGCTGTATTTTTGTACATTCACAATGATGGGATTTTCATGTGTCCAAAGGAATAGAAGTATTTTTTTATTTACTTTGCTGACCATTCACCTCACCAGGATGGTGTGGATCATGTTATGTTATCTCAACAATATGCTCTTATCTTTGTTACCAAAAGTTGTAGACTGATATGAAATAAAACAGAGTTATCAGAAAATATTTAACAATGGGCATACTTTGAAAAACAATTCAAAAGAAAAATTCAAGGTGCTGAATCCAAGAAATTTTTTATTCTTTAATTTCTAACCTGCATTCATTACTCTTTAGGACACAACCTGTTGATAGTTTTATCTGATTTGAGTTAAATACATTAGGATCAAAAGATGAGTTAATTCATTTATTGTTTAGTTATGTAAAATTGTACTGAAAAGACTGATTATATTTTTCCTGAGTTTTCTTTTTTTTTTCCTTCCCATTTAGGATGATTATTTCAGAAACTGGAATCCAAACAAGCCTTTTGATCAAGGTAAAGTTAGTACACATTTTGTGGTTGTCTTCTGCTATTTTGTCATATCCCCACATATTTTATGCTTTCCTCCGTCTGTCCCATGCGTTAGTGAAGAGCTATTTTCACACTTATATCTCATTCCCAATTTAGTCACAGCTTGAGGTGGTTTATGTCTAAGGGTTTGACTCATCTCTGTATTTTTCAGCCACATTTTTTAACCCCCATCCTTTCCAGTTTATATTCAATGATTATATATATACTTAGAAAGGTTCTCTGTAAACCATGAATCTCAATCTAACACGCAGATATCTTCACGTATGTTTTCTTTCATGTTAGAAACTTTGCTAAACAAATGTTATAAATGTAATTACTGCATTTCCTAACATTCAAGGGGCCAATTCTTTGAAGTCAGTTGTACTGTATGAATTTTAGGGCTGGTTTTCAAAATAAATGTGTGCTATGTATATGCTGCTGATTCAGATACAGATTCTGTAAATGACACTTTGCACATTGATTTAGTGAGTTGTTAAATTATGGCAGTATTTCAGTAATTTCCAGGACAGCCACCAAAGGATAAGAAAAAAACAATAAATAATATTCTAATTGTTGTGTCCAACAACATACCGTATAAAGTGCAGTTCAGTGAGCTTCTCTGTCTGCCTTTTGACAGTTGCTCATTCTTCCTGTTTGTAATGTTTAGTGAAGCTCCTATTTGAGAACACATCTGAAGCAAGGATATTACAGCTAGAAAAGCACGGGTCGATGGTAGAATTTTTCCATTGCTTAAGTAATTTTTAGGATCCTGGATTTCTTTGACTAGCTTTGGTTCATTATTCAACATCATGCCTCTTAAACTGCCAAATTCTAGTGTCCTAGAATTTTATTCAAAATGATATTCTGTAAGATTCAACCTACTTCTGCTCTGAAATTTGTCAGGATTTTAAAAGATGTTATCCTGAAGTCATTTAGAAAGGAATGATCATATACAAGGTAACTATAATAAAAATTAATTTCAGTCATGTAGATCCATGGCACAGTCCTCCTCTCTTTTGGATCCAGTGTTCAAAGTTAAGCGACATTCAAGCAGATTCTGAGACTTCCTTTGCCCTTCAGAATGTGAAGTGGCTATTTGGATATATAATCATTGTGATTTTATATTGAGAAAAGGTATTCCTGCAAGGAAATTGCTTTGGCAAATTATTGAGCAGGCAGGTAGCTGCAGGGTTCATGGTGAAACAGTCACAGTGTGGTACATAGAGGGAAACAAGGAACTGGAAATTACATGGCCTTCTCCTAGCATGACTTATCTCTGGTGTCACTGGGATGTAACCAGTGCATAATGGTTACAGAATAGTAGATTATATTGATGTTGCATAATTGCAGGAGTTGCCAATAGTTTAGTTAGTTACTAATTTGTTAATAACTGCTAAATAAAAAAAGCAAGTCATGTTGCGTGAAAACATTTTTATGCCTGTGGAAATGAAATAGTGTGAAATTACACTTGTGAATCGTATCACAAATGAGAAGAAATAGTTAATCAGTTAAGAAGGGGAAGGAAAGGCATGAAGAAACCAATGAAGGGGTAACTAGATAAATGACATGCCAGTGGAGGAGATGAAACCACAACACTTTATTTGCTTTCAATTTGAGCTTGGGCAGTCATTTATTTTACAAACAGGAGTCATAAAAGGGAGAAGCTTTGCTGATCAGAGCTTTGAGTCTCCAAAATTACTAAAGTGTTTAGGAAGAAAATACCCATTGGAAGTATCTGAAGGTGCTTTTGAAAATTTCGCTTTACATCTATTTCTGCATTTTATTGTCAAACATGTTCTTTGTGGCATCTGTATGTAGCTTGCAGGAATATCATTGGGGACATATACCTGTTAGAACTGAAGAGTGTAGATTTTCTGTCTTTATGGAAATAGAACTTTAGTGTCAGAGGAAAGGGGAAGATGATGGTTTTGTCAAGGCATATATCCACAGAGAGATTTTCAAAGGCATTTGGGGGATTTAGGATTACAAATCCTATGGACTTCAAATGGAACTTACACTCCTACCACTTTCAGAGGCCTTGTAACCCTCTGTCTTCCCAAGAGGAAAAACAAAAAGGTAAATCCTGGCAAAATATCACAAAAAAGATTTTGAACTAACATGCTTTAAAACTGTCTTGTTCATTGTGTTACTGTGATGTCTGACTCTGGGCAAAACCACATTGTTTTAGAGAATCTAAAATCACATGTGGATACCTTGAAGCAGTACAAACAGTCAAACATCTGTTAAAGATTCCTGTCTCTTTACAAAGAAAATGATTATTTCTCTTTCAGTGTAAAACTTCTCCTAGACTATGGATAGTCTGTCATCAGAAGGCAGAATGCAGACTAGGTGATGCAGTCTGAGTGTGACACCTTGCCTTGCACAGAGATCTCTCTGCTTTTATCTCATTTAAATCTTACAAAGGGATTTTATTTGGCCAATAGGTCATTCTTTTTGTCAAAAAGGTCACTACTCTTGGCCGTGGTAAAGTTCATTCTGACTAGAATGTTAAAATAGCCACTCCCACCTTTCTAAAGAGATTTCTTACACAAAAATTTACATTAGAAAGCTGTTGCTTAGTTTGGTTACATATACATGGAGAATGAGAGTCTTTAGCCAGTGACCCCTATGTTGTTGTCACTCAAAAAATGAAAAGAAGAGAATCACATCATGTTACTACTTTGGGCCTTATGAATCACATGCTGACAAGACTAATCCTTAGTTTCTATATACTCATAAGTATATATACATGTGTAAACATATATGTATCCGTATATTGAGAGAGTATCATTTAAATAGAAAGTGCTGAGACAAAAGAAGGAAGGTATCCTTTCTTTTTTCCAGGTGTTTTCCACCACAGGTTTAATTTCTGTCATTTTCCATGTAGAGAAAAAAAGAATAGTCAGAAGAATTTGTCCCTAGACCCTTTATGTGGTGCAAGCTGCAAGAAAATTGTTTAATCTGTCTTTAGTACTTCTCCATCCTCCCTACCCTGAATTTTTTTTCCATGTTGTTCCTTTTGGCTGGTGCAAGCTGCAAGAAAATTGTTTAATCTGTTTTTAGTACTTACTTCTCCATCCTCCCTACCCAGAATTTTTTTTCCATGTTGTTCCTTTTGGCGTTGTAGTGTTTTAATGCTCCCTGTGTTCTTGTATGATTTTGGGATTGAAAAGCTTTTATTTTGTATTCTTTGGGGTTCTTGTATCCAGGGAGCCTGAGCAGATCCCATGGTAAGGAATTCTAGCATGCTCCTTGAACTCTGTAGCAGCTCTGTGTTCTCACTCCACAACTGTTATTTTGAGAGATATCACAAAGGCAAATTTTAACCTCACAACACCAGGGTTCCTTCTACAGTGACTGGAGAGAAGAAACTTCTCCTGTGGGTCAATGTAAACAGCCAGCTGCCTTTCTCCCTGGGTTATATGGGAAATATAGAATCACTAAGCTAAAGCTAACTTGTGTGAATACCCACTCTTTGGACAGGTCTACAGTTTTTTAATGTTTAAAATCTACTTCTAGATTCCAAATCTAATATAATCTATGAATATTCTACTTGTGCAGTCCTTATATGGAAGGCAGACTATAGAGGCACCGTGAAGGTGCTGGGAGGGCAGGGTTTAGAAGTAACTGAAGGTGGCTAGCAGGTGCCAGAAGTAATCTTGCAAAGGCAGCTGGAGGATTCAGTGTGTTCAACAGATTTACAAAACAACAGTAGCCAGAGGTTTTGAAAATCAGCCGAGTTCTGCTTATAGCCTTGTACTTCATTTGCATCTTTTAAAGAAGGGTCTGCTTCATCCAACCAGCTCTATATTATTTTCTAAAGAAAAAGGCAGCTTTGTTCAGCAGATTGAATTATTTAATTATGCATTTAAAAACAATAGCAGTGTAATCAAGCTGTCCGCTTTCTGCTTGCACTGCGGAGAGAAATATCTGTGTGTGTGTCTCAAGAAAAGAAATCCCTTGTTTTGTAAAAAAGCATACATGACTCTCAGTGAAACAACCCCTGGAGAGTCACATGAGATATCTTTGCATAACATGCCTCTTCAAGGGAAGTCAACTTGAATGGTTTAGCTACATCTCGGAGGGTACTTGAGTGATCAGAATTTATTTTTAGCCTAGCTACCAGCCCAGCTTTTTATTCATCTTGAACCCAGGAGAAACCAATACAAAGGTGAGCATCTTACCGACTGAGGCAAGCTAACGAGGCATTTGGACTGCAGAAGGCAGGAGAGCGTATAGCCTGAAAATGATTGCTAGTCATTAATATTGAACTCAGTTCTGTCAGAGTTGCAGAAGCCAGAAAGCAGAAGAGTGGAAAGGGCAGGTTAGTCAGGATTTTAAAATATGAATCAAAGGGTTGGCTTTTTTTTTTTTTTTTCTGACAAGGTCATTTGAGAGTTCTTAAGGAGCTTGACAGCTAACTTGACATACTTTCCTAGTCTTCTCCATCTACATGGAAGAAAGAAAAGAGGGAATCAGGGAAAAAGTTTAGCATAACATTCTCAAGTCAGAGATTTTTATATGGTAATTAAATCTGTCTGATACTCTGCACATATTCAGATTCATCAGAAAATTTACTCATTAAGATTTTATGTATTATTATAAGTGAAATGTGTTAAATGAAAAAATACATTTAAGGTATTGAAAGCTTCTGCTAAAAGCTACTTCTTATTAGCTGTAGTAAATTCTTCTCCAGACTAATAGATGTTACTAATTTTTATGGTAAGATGCACAAATAAAGAGTACATTTTGTTAGGTTTAAAGTTGCTGGAAACAGTTTAGAATGGTGTACAATTTGCATGCCATATGGCTTTTTTTAAAGCATCGTTACCCACAACATAGGAACTGTGGAAGTAATGGGATGCACTTTGTATTGCGGATACGTAGGCTCTGAATCCAAAAATGTTTAGACCATTGAGCTGCCATTATTATTAACGACAAGGACACAGTAAGAGGGAGAAGAAACTTGATTCTGTTGTAGTGCTGAACTTTTTCCCTCATCTCTGCCTAAAACCATCCCCTGAACTGTGCAATTGTCTGTTCAAGTAGGTACAAGTCTCACCCTTTCATTTTGATTGTGACACTATTGCATGATTGCAGTCGACTGAGCTGGCCTGAATCTCCTATCCTGACCCTGCCTCCCACACTGAGGCAAAGGGATTGGCTAGAAACATGGTACAATTTCCCCCATTGCTGGTGATAGCAATCCCGAGTGTTCCAAGCTGCTGGACTTCTCAAGAAAAGAAGCTTCTGATTAGAAATAGTTTGAACTTTCCCCCTTGTCTTCCAGCCTTTGTCTTTATTTTCACTGTCTTTGTTCCAAATCGTCTTCCCCAGTAACTGAGAAATCTGGACAGGGATGTTACTTTCATTATCCACCCTGGGTGGGGGGGTGGAGATGTGAATTAAAAAAAAAAAAAAAAAATTCCAAAATCCCTTTTCCAATGTACTGTGTGAAAATCTTCATCTGTCTGAATCAGACCTACCAATGACTGACTGTAATGTCAGACGCGCTCGTGTAGACTCGCCTATCATGATTAGTTACAGACACGAACTCTCTCTATCATTTCAAACAATTCCCTTTGAGCACTAATGAAAGTCTGACCTGGCAAAATACCCTCACTTTTGAAGAAGAAACACTGCTTTTGAGTGGATTGCATAAGCATACCATAGCCTCTGCCTTTCACAGTCCAGCAGCCCCATGGAAGTGAATTTGTCAAATGTAGACCTTTATATCTAGAGGTGGATGGATTGGTATTCATGCTTCCTCTCCTTCTGCACTGAC
Source organism: Antrostomus carolinensis (assembly GCF_000700745.2). Lineage (NCBI taxonomy): Eukaryota > Metazoa > Chordata > Aves > Caprimulgiformes > Caprimulgidae > Antrostomus > Antrostomus carolinensis. Next base: position 46,958 of record NW_010304669.1, on the reverse strand, counting down.
TTGTACCTATGCCTTTCCAGTGTCTAACTGGCAAATCCAGACTCCAGAAATGGCCTCCTGCAGCTATGCACAATAAAGTCAGCCTAAAATACATAAGCCTTCTAAAAACAAAAAGGATGAGAATAGGATGCCTGTGATGCAGGATGAAAATCATAGAACCTACAATTATTTTTGAACATGTAATTTTCTGTTAGCCCAGTTAAGATGTTCTTTCAGAAAAGCCTGAATAAATTCCTTTCAGAGAGTTATTTAATACTGTACACATCTCTAGCCACAAATCTATGTTAGTTTTATAATAAATGTTTTCTATTACTGTGCCTCAGATGGCAGATTTCAATTGAATAACTTATTTTGCAATTTATTTTGTGACTGTGCTTGAATTAGTTTTAGAGGCTTATACATAGGACAACTGCAGAGGAATTATGTTTGTAAATCTTCAGTAAATCAGTACAATTTTAAAACATGCTAACTGAATCAACAGAAAACAATAGCCGAGATGCAGCACATGAAGCCTACTATCTTCCATCAAATGCATTTCAAGCACACGTGGCTGTGTATATCCTCCAAGCAGATGCACGTGGTTCTCTGTGTGTGCTAGGAGCATAATATTAAATTCCTTATAAGCTTGTAAGCAACCGATTTTGTCATTAAATGTGGCATCAGAAGTGACAGAGATGGGGTCCCTGTCCGTGATTGTTTTATGGGTGGTGTGCTTTGAACTGAGACAATGATCGATAGGTTGCTTGTCTAGAATTTTATTCACACTTGAGGAGCACTTGTTATTTTTCTCAGTAATACTGCTGGCTTTCCCTTAATATCTCTTCCTTCATTGACCGTGAAGCAGACATGATTTTTAAAGGGAATTTCATGCCTCCCCATGCTCATCCGGCTCCCATTGAAGTCAATACATCTTTTGGAACATCACAAGACCCAACCCTGCTCTCACTGACCTGAGTTAGTGAGCAAGAGTCTTCTTCCCTTTGCTTCAGTTCAGTATATGGGAGTCCATTTTTGGAAACCTACCTAAACCCTTAAAAATTAAGTCTTTGGAAAATACATGGCTGCAAAACTTGCTTCTTTATTTACTGGAAGAGGAACCGCAGTGTATTATTCAAACTAGCTGCTTCGGTTCATATTCTGATTTAATAAGCCAAACCAATCAGGGGTAAAGTCTCCAGCTTTGAAATATTGTTTGACTTAAATATTGGATGGCATAGCAGTAGATTTATACTGCATGTCAGAGTGAGTTTTAAATCACTAGCCAGTCAGAAAGGTAATTTGCACAGTATTTAAATATGTTTACATGTTTGTGAGTTAATAGGTGGTTACTGTCATTGGTTTCTAATTGAAAAACAGGAATTCCTATGGAGAATAAAAGTAGAATGCAGTGTGACAATGGCCATAAAAAGGTATAATGCAGAATTTTCAGGAAGAGAAGAACATAAAAATAAAGAAAAGTTATTTCCAAATAAGATTTCCGTTAACTGAGAATTAGTAAGGCAGAAATTAGAGGAAGAAAAATTAGGGAGATTGGCATTTCCTCAATGTAGAGGACACAAACATGAATTATCCAAAAGCCAAGAGCCTGGTTAATGACAAAGCTCTTAGTGACTTCAGAGGCAAGAAGTTAGGTAAGGAAAGCACAACTAGGTTGAACTCCCAGGGAAGTGCAAACAGAAGCCTGAAACTCAGAAAGCCAAGTACAAAATTAGGGGCTTGCAAAAGGTTTTCAGAATAACTTTTTTTTACAAGTGTATGAGAAGGAAGAAAAAAATCAAGAAAAATCATGGCTCACTGCTCAGTGGAGAGAAACACTTATATAAAGCCACTGCTGAGAAGGCCCAAAGGATTGTTCCCTGTCTTTGCGTTGTCTTTCACTTAAAGGTCAGCTGTGACCAGGTGGCTATCTATTGTAATTAATATCTTCAGCTGAAGGGTAAGATTCTAGATTAGAGAAAGAACAGACTTGAGTATGTTTGCAAATCACCTGGAATTGATCTAAAGTTTAAGTGAATTGGCTGAAATAATTTTAGAGATACTGGAAGTTATCTTTGAAAATTCATGAAATTGTAGAAGACTGGGAAAGGACAAGCAGCATGCATGTTTTTTCAAGTTAGAGAAAGGAAGAAAATTGGAAATTACATCCTGTGAATTGAACCTGAAATCCTAAAGAAAAGTACGGAAAAATAAATATTAAAGCAAATATTTGTTAACATCAAGAAGATAAGAGGATGAATAAAGCTAGTATGGATGTCAAACTAAACTAATTTTCTTCTGTGACATTTACAGGCCTTGAGACTCAGGGATAAGCTTGCAGTATCACATGTCTTGACTTTAATAAGGCTTTTGACAGTGGCTTACATTACTGTCTTATAACCAAGTTAAATATTGCCTAAAAGAAATAATTATGAGGTGGATAGAAAATCAGTTGGAAAACTACATTCTGGCAGAAGCTGTCACTGGTTTAATGTCAGGCTGGAAGGATATATTGAGTAGGGTTCCTCTGTGATCTGTTTTGTGCCCAGTTTTTTGACCATTTTCCTTAAATTTTAGGTATTGAAATGAGTATGCTTATTAACTGTAGCACAGCAAAAAAAATCACAGTTGTGTTAAGAAATTAAAGAAATGGTCTGAAAACAAAGGATCAAGTTCATTCTGGGCACAGGCAAAGTTGTTTTCTTAGGTGAGAATAATAATTTGCACAAAACAGGATGAAAAACAATAGATAGTTAAAAAAAATTGAGAAAAAGAGCAGGGGATCACAATGGATTACAAATAGAACATGAATCAACAATGTCATTCTGTTGTAAAATAGGCAAATGTTGCACTGGCATGTGTAACTATGAGTAATCCTTTGGCCCTAGTCAGGGCCAGTAAGACCTTGGCTGGAATACATTGTCCAGATTTGAGTACCAGCCTTCTACAGTAGTATGAATCAACTGGAAAGTACCCAGAGAAAAGTAACAGATATAATCAGAGTTGCAGAAAATGAGAAAATAATACTCTGTGAAGAAAGACTGAAAGAGAGGAGCACCTCAACAAACAAAACAACAACCAAAAAAACCCCCCAAAACCCCACAAATCTTATTTTCAAATGCATAAAATAAACTTCAAAGTGGAGGAATTGTTCTCTTTGCATTGTGGATATAACAAAGAGTAATATGTTTACATTGCAGCAAAGATTAGTTTTAGCCTTTGTAATGACAGCAATATTTAAGCATTGGGAGAGATATTTTAAAGAGGATATAGTGTCTCTGTCTTTGAAGGTGTTCTGAAACATGTTAGATAAATGTCTTGCAGATAATGACACATTGATAGCCAATCTAGCTATGGAGAAGGGGAATGGAATCAACATCCTTCCCAGAATCGTCATTCTAGCATTGTGATTCTGTGATTGTGTTTTGATTAATGGAAAACAGCTAATTTCATTGAAAGCACAGAAGAAATGCTGACAAAGGTATTTCTTAAAATGGATTTCCAGTCAAAGCAAAGAAAGGGAAATAAATGAATCTGTATCCTTGACAGACATTTTGGCACCACCTGGAAAAAATACAGGTTTTCATCTGATGGGAGTAATGTGCATAAACTTCAAGATAGATATTAACCATTGTTGTCACGGGCTGGCAAACCTCCATGAATGTAAACGGGGACTGGCAAAAGGCAGCCCATTGTCTGACTACTTCTCCCTCTCTCACTTGCTTTTTAATATAGTCAGGATGACTTCCTATGGATCATTCTGTACTTGAATGTTAGTGGAAGTTTTTGGCCAGGTAGGAGTAAGGTTGTGATCTAACCTTAAGGTCAAAGATTTAGATGAAAATCAGTTAACTATTCTCTTTCAATTAATGAGATAAAACATGAAAATGCATTTACAAATTAAAATCTTGTGCTATAGACCTAAGTGCCCAAGTCATCAAAACACCAATTGAATCACATTTATTTTTCTTATTATTCTTTTTTGTTTCAGATTATATTTGCATAAAATAATACTATTTCTGCTCTATTCTGATTGCTTGCATTCTAGCTTTGCAGTCCTTCATCATTTGGAGAGTTACTTTAAACTACAAAATGGTGCTAAGCAGTACACAGCAAGATGAATAAAAAAAGTTTTCATCTGTGTTCTAGTGGTGTTCTGCACTAAAAAGTTCCCTAAGCATAATATGTTGAAAATTAGTATCAGTTTTCTAAGCATTGTTCAGTCATTTAATCATGTTCTATCTTTTCTGTGTCCTCTGGTTGCAATGTATCAATGGACCTTGTCATTGATATGTGTCTCTGTTGTCAGTTATTGCCCAACAGCTTTTTTTAAAGGTTTTATCGACTTTATATACATTGTCTTTAAAGAACCAGGACAGGAAAGTTATATCTGAAGACCAGATTTTCACTTCCATTCTTCTTGAAACCTCTGTTTGAGGATTTGATCTGTTTTATCTAGAGGAGGTTAGTGCTCAGCATTGTCTCATGTATGTGCATCCTTACAATGCCTCTTTATCCACATGAGAGGGATGCATACTGATGAAGTGCTGCCCCAAAACCTGGAATTATCATGTTCACTTTAACCACAAGGCAAAACAGGAGAATCAAATCTGCAATCTAAGTAGATTCTGTTCCTGGGATAGCTTTAATTTATAAGCTTAGTAACTGATTCACTTAGGCCCTCACTTGCCATTTTATTCTTACCAACAGATAAACAGAATGCTCTGATAAATAGATGTACAGATCAGCAATCCTAGGGGTCATTACACATTGCAGTGATCTTTAATGCAGTGTAAGTAAGCATTATAGTAATTATTTTAATGTGATATATCAGTGTGTTCATGGAGTTTCTCATTTCCTTTAATTACCAGGGGTTAAAAAAAAAAATCAGAAAATACACAGTAGTCTCTAAGAGCAAATGTATCTTAGCTATGAAAGCTCCAGCATCTAAACCTGTTTCTCTATTCAGTGAGGACCTTTGTAATGACCTTTCATATTTAAAACCAAGCAATGAAAAGTTGCTGAAACAGGCTGCAAAAGTCTGCAAAACTGAGAAAGGCGAGAACCTCTGCTTTTCATAATGTTAAATACAGGCATCTAAGAAAAAATGTGTTGGCTTCTCTCTCAGTAAGAGAGAAACTTACTAAGGAATAGTAAAGCTAAAGCTACCAAAGGAGTCGGTGTTAGCTAAAACAAACTAGCCATCTTTTAATTCTGTTTTGAACTCTAGCACTAATATTTTTTACAGTTAAATTTACTCTGTCCCATAGGACCTATTTATCCTCAAAATCCAGATTATATTTAGCTATCTCAAAGGAGAGCATGGAGCAATAATTGTGTACTTCTGTAAGCAACATTTCCATCTTTGATTTTATCAGTCAACACCACCTTGAATCCTTGACATTAATGGGAGAACTGCAAAATATCCATTCTTCTGTACCTCCAATGCATTTGTTTCTCTCCCTTCCTCTTGGTTTTTCTACAATTTGCCTGACATACATGTGGTACAAGAGTCATATGATGATTGTCCACAGTATGCCCTTAAAAAGGGTTTGTATTTCTATCTGGTTTTTCAAGTAGCAGTGCTCTTTTTAAATTTAAGTTTCTCAGCACCCCTTCATTGTGGTGAATAGGCACAGTGAATATCCAGCTGATAGCCATTCACACAAGCAAAAGCCAAATTCTCTTATTAATCCTCCAGGCTGTCTTTATTAAGTGTCTATCATCCACAATTGCTTACTTCAGGAAGCTCAAGTTACTTCAATAGCCCTGAGTGTTTAAAATCCTGTACTTAATTATGTGAGAGTTTTCTTAAATCTTGGGAGATTCTCAGGTGGCTGACATAAAAATACAAGGTTAAAAAAAATGCTTATTTTCAGCAATATTGAGACTGTCTGCTCCTTCTGCATGCAGTATGCATCAAGGGGAAGACTGCTTCTTCTGACTCTTCAAATTGCACATTTGCATGAGTGTCAGTTAAAATCTGACATTCATGCTAGAGACTGAAAACATCTCAGCAATTATATCTCCCTTTTTTCATTTTTAAATTTTTCCTTTCCTTTCCTTTCCTTTCCTTTCCTTTCCTTTCCTTTCCTTTCCTTTCCTTTCCTTTCCTTTCCTTTCCTTTCCTTTCCTTTCCTTTCCTTTCCTTTCCTTTCCTTTCCTTTCCTTTCCTTTCCTTTCCTTTCCTTTCCTTTCCTTTCCTTTCCTTTCCTTTCCTTTCCTTTCCCTTCCTTTCCCTTCCTTTCCCTTCCCTTCCTTTCCTTTTTTTTTCTTACTAGCATGGTAAGAAAACACTCTATGTATCTGAATGTCCACTTGGACCAGCAACTTTCACACAGGTCAAACCACTTGAAATATCCAAATAAAACCATGAAAAGCCATGTTCAAGTAAAGCCATGAAAAACACAAATCTGTCTGAAAAATACCAGCAGCATCTTAACGTGAGTGATACGTCCTGCTATCACAAGCATAAAAATATTGATAGTTTAGATAATAAAGAACATGAGTTATTACTTTTCATCTTTAGATACCTCAATAGAACTCCTAAATATGCTATTGCTATGTGCTGTGTCTAGGCTGTACTTAGTTCTTCTCACTCCTAATTTCCTAACTTTGCACCAGGCTTCATCATTATTCTCTTGAAAGATTGTGACTTGATATTTAGGCAAACACTTTTCATTTTCTGTATGTTTCTCCTTCTGAACTGCTTTTTTCATAAAGTGCCACTTCTAGTGTATTTTCCTACACAGGACTGTGCCAATAACATTTTTCCAATGCCTATAAATAAATTAAGTATACTGTGGCTTGAAAGAGAAATTGTTATCAGCTGGTGTTCCACTACCTACAAAACATTTTATCTTCTTTCTGTTTCTATTACTTTGCTCTCCTGTGACTTTGTATAGGAAGTTGTATTCCCTGTTAGTGTCATGTGGTGCATGTGTGTGTAGCATGCTTGATGTATGGAACTATTGCAAACACCTAGTGTGGATAGCTCAGCTTTTGAAATTGCATTGAAGATGAATTTTTTGACAGATGGAGCTGTTGATATGATTTGGAAATAGGCCTGTTTGTATCAGTCAGTCAGGCACTTCATTTTTCAAAATGGAAAAAAAAAATAAAAATGAAGGTATGAGATGGAAGAGGAGAGAGACCACTCATCTAGTGGGAGCAGAGAGCTTGAGCCTGAGGAGGAATGCAGTCGATAGCTATAGATGATGGTTTTGTAACAACAGAACAAATAGATTCCTTTTCAAAGGCTGCACTCTTAAAGAGAACATAGTTGCTTAACTTCATCTCATCTGCACAGTTATCCAAAAGCCAGGTGTCTAGCCTGAGGTAGTTGTCCATTTTGTCTTCATAGCAGACACTGAAATAAGTGTTTCAGATTAGGCAATATACTGGAAACCACTTTGAGGTCTGGCTAAGACTAAGTAATTTTTAGAAGGCTAAAGTTAGATGGAATCAGACATTACACAGACCCTGTCCAGAAAAGAAAGATGCACACGGGGACCTGTTCTAGACAGTGTGATCTCAACTTCCTCAGAGAAGAAGAGGTCAAAAACACAATGGTTGTTAAATCTATGAGGATGCTTCCTAGATTTTGAAGCTTGAATTGAGTGAATTTTGTGATTTAAATTACCTCCGTGTTTTGTGGAAGGGATGGTGCAGTCCAGGAGAGAAGCTGTGCAGGTGATTGTTGCAGTTCATTACATGACCTCCCTGTTATACTGCAGTCCAGAGCAGTCAGTGGATTAGCGTGGTGGTACTAACTATGTTGTGCATACTCCTGGAGCAGGATCCTCAATTCTTTTCAGTTTCCTGTGTTCCACTTTCTTCTTCCTTCCCTCCTGTGTCTCTTCCCTATGAATCTCCACAAAAATTATTTACCCAGTTGCGCAGCAACATTTTCCCCTCCTAAAATATGTTATCACAGAGGTGTTACCACCATCACTGATGGGCTCAGCCTTGGCCAGTGATGGATCCATCTTGGGGCCAACTGGCATTGGCTGTGTCAGACATGGGGGAAGTTTCTGGCAGCTCCTCACAGAAGCCACCCCTGTAGCCCCCTTGCTACTGAAATCTTGCCACACAAACCCAATACAAGAGTATTTGAAGATTACCCACCTAAGAATATGGCAACGCACCAAATAGCCAGTGGGAAAAAAAAATTGTGTTGGGATGAAGGCTGCAGGACCTGAAAATTTATGGTAGTGTCACTTTTACTGTTTTCCTTTGAGTTGGGAAGAGATGAGGAAGAAAGAGAGAACTGAGAGAAGTGAAAATGAAGTATGCAGTAGATGGTGTTTAACACTTTGAAGAAGAATCAGATAGTTTAATTATGGATTTTCTGTGTGACAGTCCTTTGGCATAGCTGATTTTTACCTGTCCATTAGTATGCTGTCTCTTTTGTCAATCTAGCAAAGAGGAAAGAGTCTTTTGCTTGCTTGTCCAAAAGAACTGGAATTCTGTGATCTCTGTGCAACTTTCAAATTAAAAATTTTTGTTTTGAATTAAAATACTGAATTCAGACTTTCCAGACCTTGAGATAATGAAGTTTTTATCTCACTTTTAGTTAGCATTCAGTGAAAGAAGGGATGGGGTTTCAGGAGGTTGCTGGAGCAAGTAGTACAAGATGGAAATATTGTTTTCTGTGGGGTGGAGAGGCCAAGAAGAGAAGATTTAAAGGTGTGTGTGGAGCAAAGGTTTTTCATATGAGAACATTTTTATTACTTCTTGGGATGTCTATGTTAAATTCTGTTTTGGCGTCTCCATCTATGTGTTTGTCCGGTACAATGCCACAATGAGATGTTTCAAAAGGAAATTATTAAAAATTAAAGTCTGAAATATTCACAAGCATGGTTTTTTTAAGGCACTGAATAATTATAAGAGGCTGTTCTTATATGTGGGCAATTTTCTCAATGATAAGAACTCTTACTTTGAGAAATTAATTTTCAGCATGCTGACTAAATTAAAAAGTTCATTAAAATCTTTGTATGGTCTGTAGTGAGGAGCTAATAACAATGTTTTGTCTTGTTTTTCAATTATGGTACATGTGAATTAACTAGCATTTTAATAAAAATTAGTAGTAGTATTTATTTTCCATTGAGTGGTGTGAACTTACGTGCCTGCAACATAAAGAGCCTAGAGTGTGGATATGTGTGGTGAATGGATTTTATTTTAATGAATTCTAATATAATTGCCCTGTCTTGGCAATTAAAGCTGGGCATTAAATCTTAATTCATTAATTCCTTTGCATCCTTTTTTTCTTTGGGGAGAGTGGAGGAAGTACTAAAAATTCCTTTAAGCTTATAAAGCTGGAAGACGTGTATGACAAATAGATTTAAAACGGATTACTAAGAGGTAGAACACAAAGGCAGAATTACATCAGTGTCAAATTCTGCCCTCAGTTATGTGCAGGCTCCTTGGTGAAGTTATAGTGATTTAAATTTAGCTTAAATTTGCATTATTTGAATGGAAAATGCAAGCTCATTGGGTATTTCTCATTTTCAATCATTTTGATATAAACCTGGCTCTGGGCATTTGTATCATGTGCATTTTCCTATCCATATAGACATCATATGTTATGAGAATATTTGAGCAAATTTGGGCCAAATTAGATGCTTCTTTTTAAACTTAGGTTAATTGCTTATCTTGGCTTGTGGATTTACCCCATTTCTCCTCTGGCAGATAAAAGTACAAAGGTGCAAAAGCAGCGTTGATAATGTTGGTAGAAATATCTAAAACCTTTAAGGAATTAGGAAACCACCTTCTCATTTCTTGTCCTCCCTTAACACAGTAGTCATGACAGTGCCTCAGATCTCTTCATCAATTCTGCTCGAGGTGTGCTTCTGAGTAGCAACCAGTACCCTGGTGGCTTTGTCTCTCTCATTTGTCTATGGGCATATTTATTTTAGCAGAACTGGGCTAATCTGGGGTTAAGAAGATGGTATCTGAGGTACCTGCCCTCATTCTTCAAATGTTTAGGAATTACAAGACCATGGTTTTGAAAGAAGTTTCAAAGTGAATAAAGCACATGAAGCAGAACAATTGTGCATGTTCCTGTTTTGTAGTTTTGCTGTTCAGTGCTGTTTTCTAGGGGATGACTTCATAGCAGAGACTGAAAAAAATATCAGCCTTAAAAAATGAGCATGTGGCCAGATCTCTGACTTCCACAGTTTCCTAGCAAATATGCTGTAAAGAAAGAATCTGCAGATCCAGAAGTAGTGATGAGCTCAGCATGATCTCAAAGTTTGACAGTCTTAGTTCTGTTCTTCTAAATGCTGTCTGATGCTGTTATGAGCTGCGTCTTTCTACTGAAGCAATTTCACACCTCATCTGCTGGAGATGAAAATGACAGGGAGCAAACTATAAATCCAGCAAAATCTTAGTTTAGTAGATATATCATCCTATCAAAATCTTTTCACATAAATAATTAGTTCATCACTTCCTTAAGCCACTGAACTTCCAAAGCTTTAGAAATGACATGGGGTGACGTTATCTCAAGAGACTCTCAAGGAGTTAGCTAATCCACCCTTTTCCCCAAGTCAGCATCAGCCCTGTCTGCATCATTCCTGACACTTATTCACCATGTTCTTAAAGACCTTCAGTGCAGGACACTCCACAGTCTCCCTAGCAATTTATTACAGAACCACAGAATCCCAGAATTGCCTAGATCAGAAAAGACCTTTAAGATCAGCAAGTCCAAACATTAACCTGACGCTGACAAGTCCCTGACTAAACTGCATCCCTAAGCACTTTGTCTACATGACTCTTAAATACTTCCAGGACCATTCCGGTACTCTCCTCTGGTACTCTGAACCATTAGAAATTTGTAACCTGAACTTCTCTTTTTGCAATTCAAACCTTTGAATTAAAAACATTAGTCTTATGTGCTATTGACGTGACAAACAATTGAGTGCCACCATAAATCTAGTGGCTTTTTCCTTATGTGAAGGCTTGTTGTTATGTTTCCCTTCAGTGTCATCTTAACCAGAAGTCTGTTAATTCTTCCTCTTCCTTTACTAACCTTTGGTCTCTCAAACTGACCAAAATGGGACATTTCAAACTCATGACAGCAGATACTAAGAAACCAAGTGTTTGGGAACTAGAAGGTCATCTTCTGTGGATGATGGTGCACCTGTGTACACACCTGTGAGTTTCTATGTATGTGTGGAACAATCTATAAGTATGTGGGCACAGAAATGAATGTATTTGGTGCTGGTTTTGCAAATGGGCAGGATCAGAGGAGCAAGAATGATATGCAGTAGGATTTGAAAAGGCACTTTTACATTCTGTTCTTTCCAGTTAAGCTAAATAGTTTGAAAGAGGTTCTTGTCACATTCTCCCAAGATATAAAAGTGTTTGTGCATTTCTTTCCTGCACTTTGAGTTTTTTCTAGGATTGTATCTTCCATAAATAATGCAACTCAGTGTTTATATTCCGTGTGCTCTTCGCCAGAATCTCCAGTTTTCAGTTGGAAGGAAATGGTGTTTTCACATTGTTTGAAATAATTTCACCCTCGTTGCTTTCATCTGGTTAAATAATCATTTAATCCATGCTCAGAACCAACAGATCTTTTATTTTTTTAACGTTTTTACTAGTGAATGCCTGTATTATGTTATGGCAGTGTAGATAAGGTATGATTGATCAGTTTAACACATGACAGTTGTTACCGGACCATTAATTCTGGCTACATAGATGATTAGAAATACAGATTTTTACACCTAGGGCCAGTGATATTTTTTTAATAATATGGATTTAGAAGATATTTGTGCAAGCAGAAAATTGAATCAGCATTACTATCAGTGCATTAAATTATGGTATTTTATTAGAAAAGAATTCCTTTAGAATATAACAGCAGCTTAAAAAAAAAAAAAAGTCATGAGGATTACCAGGAAGGATAAAGCATCTTTAAATTACATTTTGAACTTTAAAGTATTGTGCATGCCAAAAAACATCCCTTTTGCCTGCAGGATATCACTCCTGTATGATTTATGTGTGTTCAGTGTGCACACCTCTCCCTGAATCACGAGATGCTAGTGATGATTGAGCTTATGTGCTTTGGTTTGTGCAGTTGGAGACAGCATGGCCTCCTGAATCAAATTAAAGAAAAGAAGTCCAAAATTCTTGGCTATATGTAGGGCTGACTTTTTTTGTATTACAAAAAATGAATCATTGATATGACAAAGAATAACTCTGTTACTTAAACCTGACTCTGAGCAGCAATACTTATTGATTGAAATTTCTGTGCTGAGCCACTCTTGGCTGAAAAGTCCAGCTCAGCTACTGACCGGCAGTTGGAACACTTCAGCAGAAGACAGGCTGTGCAGGTAATGCCACACTTGTCTGTACATCCTCTCTCTTCCATAGAATTTCCTTCATTATTTGCACAAATGTACAATTGTACAGCAATTACACATTCTTGGCACCAAAAGTCGTCTATAAACTAGATGTCATAAAGCAAGCACAGTTTCCATTTTCCTGACATAAAGGCATAAATGCACGATGCTTGATGTGAAAACCAGTAAAGTTGGGTCAGTGGTTGTCTTGAGGGAGGCCTTGTGAGGGTGGTCACCCTCAGACACTGGAACAGGTTGCCCAGAGAAGTTGTGGATGCCCCCTCCCTGGAAGTGTTTAAGGCCAGGTTGGATGAGGCTTTGAGCAACCTGGTCTAGTGGAAGGTGTCCCTGCTGATGGCAGGGGCGTTAGAACTGGATGATCTTTAAGGTCCCTTCCAACCCAAACCATTCTATGATTCTATGATTCCACATGCAAGGGAAAAGCAAATGAGTGGATACATTGTTCTGTACATTGCTCTATTCTGGATACAGCCAGAGGCTGCCTGAGAATGTCCTCACTCCAGTGACAGTAACTTCTTCCCACATAGTCCACCAAACCTTTATTAAGCACATTCATTTTTATAATTGAGTCTGAGTTTTGACTTGGCTTCATTTTTTCAGAATTTTTGTTGCATCTTCTGATGTCTGGTCTTCTGTCATCTGTGGACTTTGCTCTCTGCCTTTTATACCTTTTCTTTCATTCTGCTCCTTTTTGCTTTCTCCATCCCAACTATTTTTGCCTGTTTTTCTTACCGGTTCAGTTTGAATCCCTCTCATTCATGTGGAAGTGCTGATATGTTCCACATCAGCAGGGCTGATTGCTACCATTAATGGTTTGCCAGTATCTTTTTGTAGGAGGAGGTAAGTGATCAGACAGATCAGATTAGTCTCCATGTTGTGGACATGACAGTTGGTGTTTTCTCTAACCTTTAAAGTCATCAGAGAAAAAGGGAAAGATAAGACTACGGAGCATCAAGATGCTCCCATGACTGTAGGACAGCTGAGAATCACGAATGAAAGGCTTGCTGTCAAACATTGCATGTCTATATGGAGTCAGAAAATAGTAATATTAAGAATACTAAGTTGTTTGTTTGTTTGTTTTAAAAAAAGAGTTAAAAGGTTGACCTTTTACTCCTAGAAGTCAGAACTGCACATTCCAGAGTTGAAAAATAAGATTGGTCCTGCAGGAGTTAAGAAAACAAAGTGAGTTTATTTAAATATGATCTCACACGGTTATGCTCAACTAGGTAACTAGAAAAGCAATTAAGGGCAAACCATCAGCGAGGAGACCTGCCAGAATGAAAATGAAACTGGAGATTACTGCTGTTTACCTTCAGCTTCTCTGAACTGAAATTACTTTTTGTTGCTTCTGTATTCAAACAGAAAGACAAGAGCAGTTTAATCTATTTTATGTATTTGCAGAACCTCCTGATGGGAATGATCATTTTTTCCAATCTGCCTTATTTGTTCATACAGAAATAGAAAAGTGGCCAAAAGAATATGTTGCTTTAATATGTTCCTTCAGTTGCAAAATATATCGTTTACAGCTTCTCTTGAAGTTTTCTTTCTTCTTCTACATCATGATTGTCACCCCAAACATCATCTAAAATGATGAGTGTGTATCCTTATTAGGTTGGCACTAGATTTAATAGTGTGCCATTTTCTGTAGATGGATATAGTGATATTGGCCATATTCTAATTAATTTATCATATAGTGAGGTGTTGTATGTACTTTAATGTATGGCTTTAATGGCATTATAACCATTTTCAACAAAACCAGATAATTAAAGAAGTAAGAAATTGCTAGAAAGCTTTGAGTAGTTTTTTGTAGCTAAAGTCAGTCAAAGAAAAAATATTTTTAATATAACTATCATACACTGATTGCATGTAAACACACATAAATATCCCTCATGCATTCCCCAGAGCCTCTGTGTCTCACATTTAGAGTTAAAATATCTGAAGATGACCAGGAAAATAATGATGAGGATGTGTCATATTTGCATATTCAACTGTATTGAATCTTATTCCTCAAGGATAATCAGCACATTCCTCATTGTGCTTTTGTATGGAAAATTTGTAACCCAGTTGTCTCTTAATGAATTTCTGGGAGCCTGAATTCTTATTTCTTTCTAATCACAAAAACTTCTACCATATGAAACCAGCCCACCAGAAACTAAACCTTTACCTGTCTCCCTACCTTTCATATTCTGTCCCAGTGAACTGGGGGATAATCTTTTTGCTTCCCCAAACAGAGTAATTCAGTAGCAGAACCTGTGATCCTCCAAGGCAGCAAGGAATGCTGTCATCTCCTCTTCCCATCCTTCTGCTGGGTCTAACCCCAGCAGAGGTGTCAAAGAGGTCATATAGCCCTAACAATTGTTTGCCAAGGCTAATCATAAACTTCTAAAGAAGACAGTCTGATTCCTCATAAAGATTCTCCCAATACTTCACCAAAACCCCTGTGCTGTAATTTGTCTGTTGTTCCTGGTTCTGTCCTCACAGATATGGAGAACAATCTTCAAGGATAACTGCTTGCTTTATGACAAGCATTTGCTCATTTCAAGACATATCATGGCTCCCTTGTTGAGTCTTTCCTTTCTCAACTAGTTCAATCTATTTCCTTTTTTCATTTCCTTACAAGTCATATTCAAAATTTTATCAATTTTACTGTTCCCCCCTGAACTCTTATTCTCGTCTTATCCTCTTATCCTGTATATCTTGTTTATACTTTTACCCAGACAGAACCACATTCCAACTGAGGGCATCAACGATGCTTAATAGAGCAGAATAATTATCTCCCATGTTTTAGTTAAGACTTTCCTGCTAATACACTCCAGTAAAAAGAGTTTACTTTTTTGCAACAGCTTGACAATTTTGATTCCTATTCAGCCTGCAGTCCGTTGACACTCTGGGATCGTGTTTTGTATTATTTCTACCTAGTCAATCCCCATTTTGTGTTTATTCCTTTGATTTCTGCTTTGTAATGATGCTGCTTTGTATTTGTGTGTGCTGACTGTTGCCTTATTCATTCCTCCCATTTCCCAAGATCATTTTTCACTGTAACCTCCAGAGCATGACAGCTCCGTTCCTCATTTCTGTGGTTTATAAGCCTGCTTATAAACTTATTCCACCATCCAGACTGTTTCTTAATCTCAAAATACCTCCTCATTTAACTGAATCATGCCAATTAGCAAAAAATCCCTCATGTGAAGACAGACTAAAGTAAAAAATGAAATAAAACTCCTCAGATCCCTGTGTTCATTTTAGCGCATTTTATGCTGGCTGGGTGGTTTTGCTTGTTGGTGTTTGGGAGTTGTTTGTTTAGCAGTTACTCTGAGTTATCCTGGTATTATCTATGTTCTCTGAGGATTGAGCCTCTGGAGGCTTTGAGCCTGCCCAGCAGCCCATAGGAAATGAACAGATGTACCAGCTTCACGGATCCATGGGAACAGGATGCTGATCCAGGGTAATGTTTGTTCTGTTTGGCAAGGTGATTATCAAACCGGTTAAAACCCAGGAGGCTGGTTCTCACTGATGGGAACTGAGCATCTTTCCTGCTGATAGTGCCTGAAACTAAATCAAAGCCATTAGGAGTGAAGTACTAGTTCCTAAGTACTGGCAAAGTGACAACAAGCAGTCAAGGCGGTTTTGTCATTTTGGTTTTTGGGGTTTTTTTTCCTAATCAGAAACTGGGGTGTTGAAAACTTTTAACAGAAGAAGAGAGATATTTCATGTAAGGAAAATTGACTATTTGAGGCTGATAGCTGCAACAGACCAAGAACAAGGAATACAAATCCAATATCTTGGTCTGTCTGTCCTTTGTGTGCTGTCCCTGTGTCCATGCTGCCTGCAGGAGAACTGCTGTTGTTGGAGCTATGGGAAATAGAATTATAGAATGTTGTGAGTTGCAAGGGACCTATAAGGATCATCAAGTCCAACTCCTGTCCCTGCACAGGACAATCCCAACATTCAGACCATCTGCCTGAGGGCTTTGGCCAAATGCTTCTGGAATCTTGTCAGGCTTGGTGCCATGAGCACCTCCCTGGGGAGCCTGTTCCAGTGCTCCACCACCCTCTGCCTCAAGAACCTTTTCCTCATGGCCAACCTCACCCTCCCCTGCCACATCTTCCTGCCATTTCCTCTGCTCCTGGCATTCGTTGGTGGCCAGAGAGAAGAGACCAGCGCCTGCCCCTCCTCTTCCCCTTGGGAGGAAGTTCTAGACCCCCATGAAATCTCCTCTCAGTCTCCTCTTCTCCCGGCTGAACAAACCAAGTGACTTCTTCCTCTCCTCATACAGCTTCCCCTCTAAGCCCTGCAATTTAGTGGCCCTCCTTTGGGCATTCTTGGTACTAGCCTGTGGTTTTGTTGTGGTAGGCAGTTGCACCACTGGATCCTGCTGTTTCTGTGCCAGCAGGGACCAGAATATTCCTTATGGCAAATCCTTCCAGCTTTAGATCTTCTCCATGTCAGCAGACTTTCAAATCAGGATAGTATGATAAATAAAATCAAATACAAATATGCTGAAGTGAATTATATTTACAGGAATATTTGATGCTTTTCTTTGTATTTCCCAGGTTTTTTTTGTTGCTAGTTCAGTGCACGGGGAAAAAACATCAATGTTCCTCACAGAGGTGTATTATGATGTGGTCTCTGCTGTGAAGTCTGAGTGTCAGTTAGGTGAAATGCACTTTGATACCAATGCGGTGTCACTTTAGCCTTTAACGATAACAAGGCATAGCTGGTATGTGTGGTAAACAGTTTAATTTGGTCAATAGTTTAATTTGATCCACAACTTCATGACATTTTAAATTATGCGCTGGCATTTCTGCTAGGCTGCCTGCCATCATTTTTGCCTTGACATGGCAAATAAAGACTTACTAACTCAAGAAGGAATTAGCATAAAACATGTCCATCAATCTCCATAAAGAAGCATTATGTAGTAGAATTTTATTAACTCTGAAGTAAAGGCGGTATAATTGAACAGAAATGTGTGCAGCAACTGATATGGTTGTCTTGAGGAATCCTCAGCATTGCTAGTTTTCATTCTTTTTGAGCACAATTTTAATTCTAACTTGCTTTTTTTTTTTTTTTTTTTTTTTTTTTTTATCACTCCTCAGCCTGTGGACAATATTAAATATTTTATTTTGAGAAGCTTTGCAGAATAACTTGTGTTTCTTACCCATCAAAAGCAACTGACTGGCCTGAAATCAGATAAAGTACACACAGGAAAGTACATTCTATCACCTCTGTGCTGCAAAGTCACTTCTAGTTCAGCTGACTGTTATTAGCCCTATCTAGGAAAACAGTTCACAGCATCCTATATTGATGGTGGAAGATAAATGTTAGAGTAGATGCACTTCAAAAGTTCATTCCAATTTTAGAAGCATTACTAGTAGCTGAAATATCCAACATTTTAGGCATGAAGAGTATCACTGGAGTTGATATTACCTCTGCAAAAAGATTCTGAGGATTTGTTGTAAATTGGCCTGGCTATTATGAACACGTTCTATTTTATAGCATTATATACTGCACAGCATGTACATTTTGAAAAAAAATGGACATAAATTAACCTTGTAAATGGTTTCCTATCTTGTACTAAATGAACTGCTGTGAGTCTAATCAGAAAAGCGCAGAAATAAGAGATTCCCATTGATTTTGGTGGTCTTGGGTTCAGATCCTACGTGTGTGTGATTGTAAAAGTCATATTGTGACACATTCAAATTCTAAAAAAAATTAACATATCTTCCCTCAGTTGCTTAATATATAAAACTGTATGTTTGCTCATTAGGTTCAGGAGAACCTCATTAGGTTCCATGCAGAGCTCCTGTTGACTGCAACAGGAGTTTCATGCCTGGAGAAACAGTAGGGTCAGCCTTGAAAAGGTGAGTGAGCAGGAAATTATCTGCTCAGCTTTCTTTACCTAGAGTGTATTACACAAGCTTGGTGACTTTTCAGTCATTAATTACAACTGAAATTAATAAGACCGAAGTAAGTTTTTTTCCTGTTCCTTCTAAGGTGTTATTTTACAAGGTTTCCTGCAGGTTCTCTATTTTTGAGTCAAAATGTTTGTACCAATTACATATCTGTAGCCAAACTGTTGACATTACAAATATTGAGAAACTCTGGCAGTCATTCTGTTTTTACCTCATTCCAACCTCTCTCAAGTTTTGCAGACCTATAGCTCTTCAGCTGAAATCCACAACACTGAAATCAGAATGAGGTTTTTAGTTGCTTGAGTAGATCAGTGATTTCATTATAACAGTTTTTTGTGAGGATAACATTCTTAATTTACTTAAAAAGCCTATCCAGTCCTTTATATGGTCCAACAAAATAACTGTCTTCTGTCTCTGGAAATCTTTTCCACTCAAAAATACTGAGAAAGCATCTTTAGCTCTAGAATGAAGGAGCTGTGTTCACTTTTCTGTGTTGCTCCCTACCACCTAGGCACAATTTGACTTGAATATAGAAGTTCACTCTTTATTCAGAGTTACCTGCTTCTGAATATGTCAAAAATGTTTCCCTGATTTGCAGAATGGGGAGATATTAATTTGTCATTTAAAGATCATTTAAAGAGCATAGTGTCAAGGGCTGGGGAAAAAAAAAAGTTCCCAATTAACTGTGGCAATAATAGATGGATTACATTCATATAGCAGGAAAATGATCTCTTACCACTGATTTAATCGGGAATTTTTTCTTGGGTTTCTTGTGGAAAAGAGCTACTGATGTTCTACTGAAATTTGCCACAAGGCAGGCACATCATTATTTAACAATTCTTCAAAAGTCTAAACCTTTCTACTGAAATTGAAGAGTGTTGCTTTCTGTGTTGCTTATTCCATAGACATTAACAACTCTCTTCATTAAAACTGTACGATGTAGTGAAAAGTATTTTTTATTATTCAGAAATAATGGCTGTTAGCTTGGAGAACAGCCAGTGAAATGAGTGATATAATGGGGCCCTTGATTTTAAAAAGTTGCATTTGTATTTGAGTTCTGGCAGCAGCCTTTTATTGAATGAAAGCTGTAATGGTCATAATACATTTTGCATGATGGAAGATTGCCTCCAAACCTACCGTAAAACCATTGCTTAGGTGACAAAGTTAATCAAGCTTCTGATCATTTGGGTCTCCTCAGATTTGATTAAATTAATGAAAAATAGAGAAAAAATAAATACAATCAATATTGAGAGGGGAAAGAAGCATTATGGATAACTTCAAGTTGTTTGTAAATAGATAAGGAATGACCTGAGATGACTGCATAAGCAAGTTATCATCAGAATAGGAGGAAGATATAAGCCATTTGAATCTGTTCAGCATTTTATTAATCTTCTGTGTTGCTGGAACTATTTGTTCAGGTGCATGAAGGATTAAAAAGTGCACACCGAATATTTCAGCAGAGAGGCAGTAAAATTGTGAAGCCATGATAATAACTTCAGAAAAAAGGGTTATATGAGTTTTCTGGTATCTGCATTTTTACTGCTATCTGTGCAAAACTATTTCATGGAGCAAAACTGTATTGTAGGGGTTGTTTTTTGACAGTGTGAAAAAGTTTTGGGATCTCGAGTGATGTTATAGTAGCTGTTAATGAGTTGTAAAATCAGGAATGGACAGAGATACAAAATGTCCTTTCAGGAAATGATACACTATTTTGAAAACCTGAAAACTGATTTATTCCATTTTCTTCAGTTGTTGTTAGTGAATTTAAAATGGCTTAGGGTCACTTGGTTAAGTAGAAGATAAATTATTTTAAGTGATGTGACCTTCACTACCAGCCAGTAGTCTATAGTGTAAACAGACATCACAGCATGGGTTAGGACCACTCCATAAATTGCCATTACCTGAGTTACAGGCTTTGCTTTGATCTCCCTCAACATACTTGTGCATTTTAACACTCTTAAATCAGAGAGGGATTTGAGAATAACCAAATTCAACCAGGTGCATACCAAACTCAACTAGGTGCATACCTAGTTTTCATAATATATACGATTTGTTTATTGTTATTCTTTGGCTAAAGGCAGCATTTGTTGAGAGATCAAGTGATCATACAGCTACTATATTCAAGTAATGCTATCTTTACCCTTAACCTGCCATTGAAAAGGAGACTTTTTTTTTTTTAAATGTAGCTTTCTAACTAGTTGTATATCTGTGTAGCCACCTGGACCGCTGGTATCAGCCCCAGTCTTTCCTTTTGACTATCACTGAGATTTTGGAGACATCTTCCATTCCAACATCATACATCACTGAATCTGCTCTTACAGCTTCTTGTTAATATTCATGAAACACGCTTTGCAGATTTGTATTGCAAAAAATCTTAATACCTACCACTGTGCACATCATTTGGAATGAATGATTTTCCGGCTTGAACATTACTAGCCTTGTTCCTATTAAAAAAAACCCAAAAAACAAACCCCACCATATTTTATGTAAGCAGCTTGTTGGACAAATTGTTTAGATGGTGAAAGTTTTTCCTCTAGGCATGTTTGTTGCTTATCTTAAATTTTTAAGGATTTGATAATGTAAATCAGTAGAAAGCTTTGCATCAAACAGACTCAGCTCTTTGAGTTTATGTCTAATGACTGACCCAGGAATAGAGAGCAGGTTGTTGGAATTGCATTTCAGTCGGTGCATGACCCAATCTGAAAGATTTGTCTGTAAAAGCTTGTTAAAGGAGTGACTTGGAATATTGTGTCCAATTTTCAAATGTGATCTGCCACTTGATAGTTTGGAAACCAATGGACAGGTTTAGTGATGTCATCTCTAGGAAGTATCATATCGAGAAGATATCATTTCTAGTGATATCATCTCTAGTGATATCATCTCTAGAATTGCTCTGGGAAGCAACTATGTTTTAAATATGAGTTTAAATAGATTATCATGCTGATTCTTGTACATACTGCATAACTCATAACTGCATAAAACTCTGCCTCCTGACTTCCAGGGACCTCAAGATGAATTTTGGAAATGAGCAATCATACGTCTGAAAATTTTCCCATAGTCGAGAGTTAGGAAAATAATTATGATGACTAGCTAGGTTTGACTCCTTTATTTTGTCAGGGCTAAGTCATTGTCTCTGCCAAATTCAATTTTCAGTTAATGAATCCATTTGGAGAAAATTGCACAGAATTTAAGGGGGAAAGACAAAAGGTTGTGGACAATTAATGTGACGCTTTTGCAACCAGACTGTAACAGCCAGCCCTCAGAAGCAGTTGAGCATGGATGTAAGGTTATGGGTAGAGTCTTGCAGGTCAAAATTTGAGTGAAGTGAAATTCCCTGCCAGCAGTCCAGACCCTGGCAGTGTCTCTGTGTGTGAGCTTGAGAACCCCAAGTAGCCCTGTGTGCAGGCAGGCAGCCAGAAGCCTAAGGAGCGAGTAGGAGCAAAGAGGAAGAAAATCTTCCTGAAGATTGTACGTGTAAACCAACCAAAATTTTAACTTCAGAGTTAGCTGCAATTTCCTCTTTTAACTGGATTGTTCCACCACTGGTAAAACACTGAACGTCTATTTTGGCAAAATCTGAAACACTGTTTGTTCTTCATAAGGGCAATTAATGACAAAACAAGGGGAAATGGGTTTAAGCTGAAAGAGGGGAGGTTTAGATTAGATATTAGGAAGAAGTTTTTCACTGTGAGGGTGGTCAGACACTGGAACAGGTTGCCCAAGGAAGTTGTGGATGCCCCCTCCCTGGAGGTGTTTAAGGCCAGGCTGGATGAGGCTTTGAGCAACCTGGTCTAGTGGAAGGTGTCCCTGCTGATGGCAGGGGGGTTGGGACTGGATGATCTTTCAGGTCCCTTCCAATCCAAACCATTCTATGATTCTATGATCTACTCAGCTTATAGACATCTACTTAATCAGTAATGCCTGGTACAAATTGTACCAAATCCAGTCTGAATTCAATGCAAATAATATTTTAACCCATCTAGAATATTTCTGAATTTTGAACTAGGAATGGGTTGCTCTGATTCTCTCTGAAAGGTTCCATATGCCTTTGTAATAATGTCCATATTTCTAACATTGATCTCCAGTTAATACAATCGACTTGCATGACAGCCTTTATGTCCTGAAGTCAAGATTTTCCTTTGTTATATCCAGACAGATGAGCATTCAGCAAATCCAGTGCAATCTGACAGTCAGGCTCATGTAACACTGTAACGTTTTTAGAGACAGAGGTATAAATATGCATTAGTAGCTTCCACGGATTTTTGGGAGATTTTGTTAGCTACTTCTCTTTTCTCATTTCACTTTGGAAGTGAACTCACTCTTTTCTGTAACTGTGTGGTTTTGGTCTAACGAATTAATGACAAGCAAAATGAAAAGAGGTTAGATTGAAGTTGCTTTGCCAGATCATTTGTAATTGGCTGCTTTTGGGACAGTGACAGGTGAAGTATATGGACTTTTTTGGATATGGTATATGTTCTGTCAGCATGTGCAAACCCCACATTCAGAGAAACTTTAATTGAAAGCGTCACAGGAGAGCTGCAAGGAGTAAATAGTTAATTAACAGATGAAGTACCAGCAGATGGTGGTTAAAAACACGGCATAATATCTGGGCCACAGGAAACTTGCTGGAGGTTGGAAAAGAGATTCCTCTATCAGCAATTTACTTCTTTTAAGAGGGACAATTACGTTAAGTAGTAAACAATAGGGAGTATGATAGCATGCCTGCTAGAGTTGTGAAGAAAAGTCCTCTATGGGGTGAAAAGACAAAGCCTAAACATTGCATGGTTTTGATCCTTCTTCTCATACTGAGGAGAAAACGTAATGTTAAAAGGGAGGCTACTCCTACAGGTACATATAAGCAAACAAACCAGAAAGATCAAACAATATTAATGGAAAAATACCAAACTCCAGTCTTTGAGCAGATCGAAGATCAACATGAAACAGGATGTGTTTACTGTTGAATATTCGTCAGATCACAGGGGGTGCTGTATGAAAAGGCAAACAAAACATGAGCAGACGTACTGTTACACAGACCACCAGCAATTAGTCAGCAGCAAACAAAGGGATCTGCACAAAGCTCCAGGAGCACTCCAGGAATATTTGCAAACCACTGAAGTGTCACAATAAAGATACTCAACCTTTGCAATCAAGGACCTGAATAAACACTAAAGGACTATCTTGCTAAGCTGTACCATTATCGAATCTTAAAAGATGAGTTAAGTCCTGATAGATTAGTAATAAGAACAAAGAAGGAGATTAAATGAGCATTCAGAGAATACAACCCAAGTCTATCAAGATTTACAGAACTCTAGTGAGCAGGCTCACACTGAACATGGAGAATAAAAGGAACAGAGATAATTCATGAAGTTAGGGAATTCATGAAAACAGATAGTAAAATTGCAACAAGACTAATATAAAAATAGAAATGTGCAATTAGTAGATAAAAGACAATAGAATACCTGTGGGTAGTGAGGAAAATAATGTGATAAAGGAAAAAAAAAAAACAGCTCAGGGACTCTTGCTGTAATGGCAAAAGAAATCAAACTTACAGATGGGAAAATTGAAGGGAAAATATATGTTAGCAATTTCGTTTACCACATACTGGACATCAGCCAACAGATACAAGTGCTGGAGAATGTCATTTGGTATCAGTCTATCAGGTGGTCAAACATCAATGCTGCGAGCAAAAAATAATAAGAGGATGCAAGGATCTGTGTAGAACAGATGCTATAATATTAGATAGATGTGGAAAGACAGTGGATTCCAAATTTTCTTACAGGAAGTTTAAGCATATAGTGGCCAGGCAAATGAAGAGGCCCAATGAGAATGTAATTGTTAAGACCTGATTAGAAAATGCTATAAGGGAGGAAGAAATGTCTTGGCATGCAGTTACTGAATGCATAAGAATTCCATAGATGGCCTCAGTTGCTATCCAGTGACAGCTCTTCTTGTCAAGATAGATGTCTGTGGGGATATCTCTGCCTTCAGCATCACTGCAGGCACCACTAGTCATGAGGTAACAGGCAGAAAGGAGAAGCTGGAAGCCAGTACAGTCAGCAAGGTCAGAGTCTCCCGTGAACTACGACCTAGAAATCCTGTCAAGATCAAAATATTTCCACTGGACAAATCAGTTATTTGGAAGCAAGCTACAAGCAACATGAGCAAATAAATCCTTTTTTCATATAACCTGTCAACCACTAGGTATATTTTTCATAAAACCGCTAATATATTTAGTGTCTATAAACAGAAACCAAAATTATCTACTGAAGCAGACGCTCTAATGAGATTTAATTAGTGGGACATACCAAGAATCCATGGGAAAGATACCAGACTCTCCAACCAGAAGTGCTACCCAAGTGCCAAGTATAACACATTCTCTTATCGTCAGAAGGCAGATTTTCCCAGATTATTGCATTAAATTGTCTGCAGGTTATACACAAGGCTTTGTGTAATGTGAAGGCTTGAAAGTGGCACCCAAAAAAACCCAGTAGAAAAAGACTTCAGTCTGAAATAACAGTGACAAACTTAATCATATGAGGACCTTTATCATAATCAGTACATTTTTACCTGGTTTATGGCAGTAAGATTTTAAAGAAGTATAATAAAATGCTGAATAAGTAAGCCATTTATGATATTCATGCTTAATAATGCTTTTTGAGATAAAATGACAGAAAGCATTTTGTGATAGAGAGCTTCCCAGTAATATGGCATATAATATTTTAATATCCTTATGGAGCAGGTAATACGTTGGAATATGGAGAATGCTAACTGCAGGGAAGGGCTTATTAGGTATAGAATAGACAGAGGACTGAATTGTGTGTCTTTTTATATGTGAGCACTATGAAAATACCTAGCTTCAAAGAATTTTAACAGCTCTGATGCATCCTTGGACTTATTTCTTATTGGCATTAGAGAGTCTACTAGTAAAACTTAGTATGTAAAATATTTCTGGTTGACCAGTTTGTATCTTGTCCCACTCTGAGGGAAATGGAAAATGAAACCTTTCTCCTTGCCCTGCTGCATATCCTTATAAACTAGATTTTTCCCTAAATACATCATGAAGGGGGAAAAATGAAATAGGAGAATTGTGTCGCTATAGGTAATAATACGTTTAGTCTGATGATACTACAGATATGAGTTCTAAAATGAAAAATATGTATCAAATCAATTTTCCCATGGAAATTTCACAGGCAAATTACATGGAGGAACAGATGAAAGTCAAACATTTCAGGAACGAGAAATCAAAAATTGTAATATCTTAGCACTAAATCAATGATATAGCATTTAGATTTGCATTCTGCAATTAGTGGTGTTGTATTTTTAGTCCTTTTAGAATGTTTTTTTCTATCCTAACCTACCTGCAGGTTGCATTTCTGCAATACAGTGGCTTTCAGCTAGGTAGTCCACAAACCACCTCAAGACTTGATGAGCTACTTTAAAGGAGCCTGGAAAAGGGAACCACAGACAGTAAACCTACTGATAAAAGAGTTAAATTTGCATCCCTTCCCAACTGAATATTTCTTATTGGTCTGAAAATCAGAGACAGTTGAAAATTGGTGGTATTATGGTTTTACTGTTCTCTAGTAGCGAAGACAAACTGACAAATATGGTGATTAATGGAAAATCAAGTTCTGTTTGTACTTGGCCACTCCCGTGATTATGCTGGTCTCTCAAAATATATATTTTTGCATCTCCTTTAACTAATTTCAACATTAAGTTTTTTAAAGATATTTTATATAAAGTAATAAACGTTTAGTCAGGTTCAGTCGAACCCAGCATTTTGTAATCTTTTGAATAAAGAGTCTCTTGACACTTGGCTGAACAAATATGAAAATAGTTTTATATCCCCTGCCTGTGGTAACGTTCTTCATTTACTTCTTCTATTAAGTGAATTTAGAATGCCTCTATCAATTTGAGTAAATCCAAAAGAGAGGGTGTTTTTTTTTACATTTAAAGGTATGCTATCAACTTTCACTGCTTAGATTTCTTTTCCCCAAACCTTTGAGGTTTTTTGGAGCATTCGCTTAAAAAAAATGAAAAATAGAAGAAATCTAGATTTGAAAAAAAAAAAATTAGTATTGCTGAAGCATGTTTTCTTTTTTAATATACTCTGATGGTAATGACTTTTCTCTCATACTTTCCTATGGCTGAGATGCCAATAGAACAATCTTTGGGGCCATGTCTGTCAGTGATACAGTCCATTGACCTGTCAACACATAAAAAGAGATTTTGAAATACCGAACATTTGTGTTCTTGCTCTCTTTTTAAAAACTAGGTTTTTCCAGCTTTTTTTGAGTTTTTTTTTCTTCCAGACCTAAAAACCATAAATACTGAGGTCAGTGGTTCAACTGTTGGTTGGTGTGAATGTTATATAAATCATTGTGAAATACATGACTAGTTTCTGACAGACTGCATCCTTGGGTTTTGCTGGCAGGTTAAAAATGTGTTTGAAAAATTTAGGAAGTTTGTTTCAATCTCACTATTTGGCCTTTGGTTCTGTTATGGCCCTGCTTTGCTCAGAGTTTGAGTAGCCACTGTAGGTTTGCTGGACGGTGAAGAGAGCAAAAGTTGTTGAGTCTTCATGACTTATTGTTCCTTTCTCCCACTAGCAACAACGACAAGAGCTGTTAACCCACTGTATTCATCTCCGGCTGTGCTTCTCTTCTGGTCTTTGTGTTATACACTATGAGGTCCCACAATGTTCTTCATGCTGTTATCTGCTTCTCTTCATCATCACACAAAGCTGCTGATGTTACTGTTGACCATCTTCACAGAGAGACTGAGGAACAAGCACACTCTCACCAGAATATCCTTACACTTTACTGACCACATGTCCCATACAGAAAGCAGACACCAGCATGTTGCAAAAGAGCAATTTTTGGCGTAGCAGTAAGGTTTGTTCTAAAAAGCTTTGGAAAAATTCTCAGTGGTTTATTTTTCTTATACAACAATATACTCTTGGGATCTAGCTAGTTCTGCAATTACTTTACACCTCTTCCTTCTGGAAAAAAAAAAAAATGGATTAGTGCAATATAGCTATGGTAAGACAAGTTGATTTCATTCTTGTGCTATTTAAGTGATTGGAAGTGTCAGATTTTTCTGACTTTAATCCTTTTTTATTAATTTCCCTATTTTATCCTTAAAGTAATATCTTTCTCTCCTATAAAACTGTTTCACAATAACCTAGACTATTTAGGGACACTTTTCTGCTCTCGGTTATAAAACTGTAAATCCACAGTAATGCTACAGAGTTTCAAGGCTTTGCTTTCAATTTATACTAGAATAACTGAGAACGAGAAGGTGTTCTGGCTCTTACAGTAAAAGTAAAGGAAAAAGAAAAAAGCTGTCCTTGAAATTTCATATAATAATAGAACTATAATCCCAGGGTAGCAGCAAATTATGCTGCCAGCTCTGCAGGTTTAGCCACAGATAGGAGTATGTGACTAGGTCCTCACAGTGTAAAGGTCTTACTTAGAAGAAAGTTCTCTCCAGATTATAAGCATCTTATTGAAGAAATTAATATTTTTCCTTTTTCCTTCAGGCTGATTTCTTGTAAACTCAAAATTTCTCTATTTGGTACATTTATTGTTGTACCAAACTAGTTCTGCGTAGAAAGATGTAAAAGGCAAATGCACTGTTTTTATAATATGTCTCTTTTTTGTTTTAATTCTGAAACTTTGAAAGGTGACATTTATGTTAAAATGATCATCTAGATCTATGGGAACAGTCTTATCCAAAGATTTTGGTATATGTGATAGAAGATTTTGGTGTTTAACTTGAGCAAGTATAAACCTTCTGGTGCAATGATTGGGTTTTTTTTTCACATTATCTCCTTTAAAAATGTAAGCTATACAGCAAAAAAAAATATAAACACACTGTTTTCAGTGGATGAATACTCCCGTTAGAAAAATTTTGTTCTTGGCTTATGACTCTTTGAAGTCTCTGGACTTGTATTTAAGTGGGTATAGATACCATATTGCCCTTTAAGTTAGAGACATTGAATGATAGTAATGTCAAGAAACATTAAGTTTCTTTGCTTTAAATTTAGCAGTTCAGTTGTCTGGATCCGCAAATAACCTTAATTTCCAAGGCAGTGAGGCCACTTCATCATCTTTATGGATCTTAAATTTAGCCGAAACAATAAAAGCAAGTTCCACGAGGAAGCTCATTTGCTGCCGAGTGACAGTAGCCTTCAATTCCCTTCTCGAATCTGACAGCAATACCTGGGAGAACAGAATTGAAAAGCAACAGGTAACAGCCTCCCATTTCACCCCTCAGTTTCAGCTTTACCTGAGGAATATTTAAATAACTTTCTTTGCATTTATAAACCTATCATTAGTCCATATCTTTAGGCATCTTCAGATATTTCTCTTGAGTGTTCTTCCCCCAACCTGTCAGTTTGATTAAATAATTTGGGAAGAACGTAGCAATGAAGACGATTTTTTGGAACCATTTGAAATGAGCATTTTTTTTTTCACCTATGTGTTGAAATTGGAGTTTTCCATTTAATCTCACTGTTGGCATAAAAGCTTTATGAAAAATATTAATTTTAATTCAAATGTTTTCAGATATCTTATACATGAAAATGAAAACAACTTTTTTGTCATTTGCTTTTCAAGCACTCTTTAAGAAGCATTTCTGCTATAGTAGGAAAACAATAAACTTCAAAGCAATGTTTGGGAAAGCAACAGAGAGAATCTCCTAGAGTTAAGAAAACCCCTCTTGTTGCAAGAGCATGACACAGAATAGGGCCTGTTTTTTCTCTTGGTTTCAAATACACCTAAAACAGAAAGCTTAACTTGACATCAATAGCAGTTTTTCCTGAAAATGGATTGCATGATCAGGTCCCAAAGCTTTTATTCCACCTGGTGATCCATCAAGGCTTTCAGCAAAACATTCTAGCTAGAGCCCAAATAGTAATCTGTCTGGTGACTTTTAAATGCACCGATGTGTGTGAAGTTTATCAAACATTGCGAAGACAACTAGAAAGAAATCTGATAGCAGCAGTCAGCTTCTCTTCAAACTTAGCTAATAAGTAAAATGGAATGAATTTTCATTAGAGATAATGCAGTTGTTAAGAATAAGTCGGCTATAAAAACTGGCTGTAATCAGTTCTTGGAATAACACCAGCCCAGTCTGGGAGAGCCAACTTTCACCCTACTGCAGAAAGCAATCAACACTCAATTTAGTCAAGTGTTTTGATTAGTTGATTAAGAAACATCTAAGTACTGATTATATATGAGATTCCTAAATCAAGATCATCAGATCAGTAGATGAATTTTTTTCATTAAATCATTTGTCCAGCAAGTTTGAGTGGTTTACAGTTAATGAATATTCATTTAGACATGCCTTTATAAATGAAATCTCCATTTCTCTTCCTTGGCCCTTAAGTAGGAGGTGGCTCTTGATGACCAGCAGTCAGTCTGTGATAACAAACAGCATGTGATTTTTTTTTCTTTTTCCTTTCTTGTCTCCAACATGTTCCAGTACAATCATTTTAATCTATGAGCTTTTTACAATCTTTTTTAGTAGAGCTGTACCTAAACAGGAACTCAGATTTAGGAAAAGGTCTTGAATGTTATCCAAGATGGTGTTTTCACAGGCACTTGTGTTTTTCTTTAAAATTAAAGGAGTCCTATATATGTGGAATGTAGAAATTTCTGTCACAGTTTATGCCTTCTAGGTGATCTGTGTAGTTTATCAACAGCTTGGGGATGTTAAAACTCTTCCTGACAATATAGGTTAAGGGAAGACTATCTATCCAGTTCTGCTTTTTGGTCTACAAATACTTAGAGCATTCAGATACTTGGGTCTAACCACACTCAGTCCTGCTGTATCTGGAGATACAGACACAACAAGTGATGGGAGTGGGGATATTGTCCATTCCTTTACCTTTTCTTCTTCTCACCTGCCCTTCTCCTCTCTCACCCAAAATGTTTGCACTCACAACAGCAGCAGCTACCTCTTCAAAAATCTGTTGATATTAGGAAACGTTGCAATCCAGTCTAAGCTCGAAGAAGACTTGTTGTGCCAGCCTTTTGAAAAAGCTGACCTTGAGGATTTTTTGTCTAGCGTTGAATGAAAGAGCTGTCAGGTACTTACCAAGGCACCACTTTGTGATGCACTTTCTTCGTCTATAAAATGGGACTAATTACATTTTCCATCTAGCAGACTTAGAAGGGTTTTAATGTGTTCTACTGCACTTCAAAACCATAAACTACCCTCTAAGTGTAAGCTCTGTTACCGTGTCGTGGTAAGCCCTTACTTCTGCTTCTGTCATACAGATTCTAAATGTATCTGAGTGAATTAAACCTTCTGCTCCTCCTTTCAGCATTTAACCTATCTGGGGCTTTATAATACCACAGTCAATCACTGGGGGTTTGCGGGTTAACAATATATATAACATTACATAGGTATCAACATCAAATTTTAAGACAGATTAATTTCAAATGATAAAATCTGAATTTTGCAGCAGGTTTTGGATAAGATCTTGATAAAGCTGTCTGGGACTTTTTTTTTTTCAATAAAGCTAAGTGTATTACCAAGGGAAATATTAAAATACCCGTAAAAGGAAATTGAAATACTAGAATATTATGGTTTTTTATAAACAAATATTACAGTGAGAGTACTTGAATTTAATTCAGAGACAGCAGGGGACCTCATTAATGTTATATAATGCAGATAAGTATGTCTGACTTCACGGTAAATATCTTTTGTTTTGAGTATGTTTATGAGAATATTAGTGATGTTTCAATTTTAGTTGCAAATATTCATTATCATTATTAGGTTCCACAAAATTATTAGTATTCTATTGGTTCCTCTTTTCTTGTCTTGTTCATTAAATTTTTGAACACCTATAACACACTTAGCAATCAGGACTCTGCCCTTTGTACACCTGAGTGACAAGCTGACAAAATAGTTATATGATGATGTAAGTCCTAACTGCAGTGCGAGAAAAACCCAGAGGAGAGGAAAAAAGCAATCTCATGTTAACAATTGTAATAGCTACAAGTCCAGTGAGATTCCAGAGATTTTGAGATTTGCCCAAGAAGCCAATTTGACAAGAGTCTCATTTGATAGTGAGATATGTCAAGGAGGGGAAAGATTTTTTATTTAAAAAGTGACAGAAACAAGTTGATGGTTGTGTTTTGAAGTTGTTGGGTTTTGCCATCTTATATACAGAAGAAACTTAAGAAATGTTTTTACAGTGTTAAAATGAAGTGTTCCATTTGCTTACTTGAAGCATTGTTTCCACTATGTACCATCTTTGCAATGTAATAATGATGATAATAATAATAACGTGTTATGTATATATATAAAAGCAATAGTTAAGTAATAAACAAAAACAAACAGCAAAAACTGGAACCTGGAAGCACAGTATCATTTGGGGTGAAACAAAATCTCTGGTTATGATGTATGTTTTCATTTATTCTGAAAGAATTATTAGTGATACCTACTCACAGGATTAGTGGATCAATGAGCTGCTTTGGAAAAAGAGCTATATTATGGTCTACTGACTCATTACAGTAGCAGCTTTGATTAAATACTCTTGGTTTACTGAGTTATTTAAGGGTGAACAAGTTATTTTTAGTAAGATTCATGAAGTTAATACCATCACATAGTCCTATATATCTTGGTATTCTTTGTAAAAAATATAAGTTTCCAATTTGAGTCCCATATCTACGTCCCCTTTAATGTTTGATGAATAAATGGTATTTGTCATCATTCTTCAAAAATGTTTCCTATGCTTTGAGAAGAGCTTTGATGAGTTACAGTAGAGCGTCTGTCCACAAACCCCTAAAGCACTGTAGGTCTTCTGCAACCTTATGAGAAAATCAGGGAACCCATCCTTGAACTGATGAAGAATGCATAACAGCTCCCTTGTTATTTGCTTTACTTTATAGTAGATTTAATTATTTTCTGAATATTTTTTTTTTAGATTGAAAAAATACCAAGTTCATGTAATATAGAAAAGAGAAAGAGAATTTCTATAGATTACTTGTTTTATTGTATAGTAGGCAGTGACTGCAATGTAAGAACTTACAGCCAGTTAGTTCCTTGTATGTTTTTCTGAAATGTATATCAAGAAAAACAGAAGCTGGGAAAACATTTTTGTCTTTTTTTTCTGCTAGAAGGAATGTCAACTGCACTACACAGAGAAGTAAATAGAGTAGCCACAGGGGAGAAAGACAACTCTCAAATTCACTTGGGAGTTTAACTTTGGCACATGAGGGTAAGAGGAGCGTGCAACAAGGCATTTGGAACAATAAAGCATTAAAAGGGAAATCTGTAATAAGTAGAATTTGAATTTGCTGTGGAAGTGCTCTGCATAATGAAAGCATACAGACAAAAGAATCTTGACTGAATAGTTACAGTGTCTGAAAGTTCTGAATGGCTATTAAAATGAATTAATTTGAAAGTGTTCCTGAAGAAATAAATCAACTGTAGGTTTGGTGGGGTTTTTTTCTTGCTTTAAGAAAAAAAGCTCTTAGCAAATTTTGGTACAACTGCGTGAACAACTCCAAACATTAAAAAGTGCCAACTTATCTTAACAATTTCAAATTCAGTATATTTTTTAAAATAATGTTTAGATGATAAATGCTTATTCCAAAAGTCACATAGAAGGAAATGAACCTTTTTTTTCCCCCACTGCGCTCTGTCAGGTAACTTTGATTTATGGCATTTGTTTCAGCTACAAAATTCATAAAAATGTGCAGCTCAGATATTTATCTCTGAACGCAGCCGTTTAGTCAAAAAGATCTACAAAGTGAGGAAGCTCAGAACAGGAAAATGTTAGAGACCTTCTGGTATTCAGC
The DNA here is from genome assembly GCF_000700745.2 of Antrostomus carolinensis. Taxonomy (NCBI): domain Eukaryota; kingdom Metazoa; phylum Chordata; class Aves; order Caprimulgiformes; family Caprimulgidae; genus Antrostomus; species Antrostomus carolinensis. The sequence goes on along the minus strand of NW_010304669.1, from coordinate 13,892 downwards.
TTCCTGAAATCTTTGAATTATGAATAATTCCTTCATTGGGACTGGCATTCTGCTGCCTCCTGTTTATCCTCTTATGGTATTTTCAGTTATTTTAACATCTAATGAAAAGAGGAGATTTGATTTAGAGAAGAACGAGAGTCGCAGTGCCAAGTGTGAGCAGTATCATAGTTTGCTCTCTCTCCCCAGAGATGGAAAATTAAAGTTTGGCCCATTGAGCAGAGCCCAGAGGGAGGAGAGCAGGTGTTGCAGGAGCTGGGAAACTATCTGGAGTAAAGAAGAATCCCATGAGATCAGTGTGACTCAGCAGAATCCCTCAGGGCTTATGTCCTATGCATTTGAATTTTGTGATGTTGTTCTGTGGTCGTGAAAAACAAAAAGAAGTATTTTCACTTGTTCCAGAGGTGCATTCAAACAATGCTGAGGTGCTCAGGCAAGTGAATATACATTTTAAAAATATGTGCATTTGGTGATGACCCTGTATAGTTTCAGTTTACATATTTATCCATCCATTCAGTGTTGTCCAGGCGTGACTGGATAACAATATAACTTCTCAAGCAGCTCATACAAATCCATTTTCTATTTTAAATGTATTCCGTGCTATTCTGTAGGGTACAGAACATACCATTCATTTCTACAAGGGAATTCATTTGCCTCACTAGGCGTTTGCAGAGCTGAACACCATCACTAGAGGATGAATGGAGATGAATTCATACAGGATTTTAGCACAGCTCATGGGCATGGTGTTGACAGCACATTGATTCTGGTGATTTCAGAGATGTCAGTTCATCCAGATCGTGATGCATCTAACAATGAATTAGCATGAAAAAAAATACCAATAAAAACAATGGAAAGTAAAGCATACATCTCAGAGGCAGATTTCAATAGTGGACTTTGAGTGTGTTAGTGATAAAATTAAGTTATCTTCAGGGAATTAGGAAGCTGATGGAGAGGAAAATGTGTGATCATTTGTAAGGCAGCAGCCTTCTCCAGACTTATGTAATGGTTTCCTTATTTCTGTAGGACAGAATTAATTTATCCTATCAAACACAAATCAATGCCTGTGTTTTGCAGACTTTTCTGTGATTCGCCTGTGCAATCATAACTTGAAGTGTAAGTTGAATTTTGCAGGACATAGGACTCAGTTATTGTGGAAATTAGTGGTATTTCTAAAAAAAACCCCATATGAATCAATAGAAAAAAAGTCAAAATTCCCGTAGAATATATGTACTTAGAAAAAATAGCCTTATCATATGAAAATATGCAGAAGTTTGGGGGCTGTGTGAAGGACATTGTGATTTTACTTATTGTACCCCCTCCTTTTCAAGTGTCTTTGTTTCCTAGTTACCATTCGTATTTTCTTTCATTCTCTGCTGAATATGAACGGAATTTATATTTGCTGCTTAAGCAGCTGTGTTGGCAAGATCCTTTTGGGCCCAATTTTGTGGTATTTTCCTGAGTGTACTCTCCAGACCACACGTATCCCTGGTGTAAGTGTGTAGTTTGCAGTGGGCTTTAACGTGACATTTTGAGTTCTGTGGAAGCTGTGCATGAATAAAAAATGCAGGACCAGGCATATTTCAGACTATATTTAAAAAAAATAATAATGCTGTGATTTAAATACCAGTATAATTGGTCATTGTTCCAGTTGGGACAGTTTACATATATTAAGTCTGTACAGAACCTCTTGGCAGGACTGAAGTCTGTGTTTGAATTGGAAAAAGATCAGTCTGCTTTAATGAATGTTGTGTTAATTATGAATTTGCTGCAAATAGGTGTTATATATGTGGGTTGTCTCTGGAGACAAATAATCCTAGATCCATGGCATCATGTAAACATTTGTGAAGGGATGGGATTCCATAAGCCAAAAAATAATTGCATCCTTTACTGCATTGTTAGTTATTACTTCTCTTTAGTAAAACCTTTCCTTAAGTCTTTTATCTTATTCTACCTTTCTTGGTCCTTTTTTCTTTCTCTTTACCTCCCACCTTCTCTCCTTTTCATCTCAATAGTACGTGGTGGCATTGAACACCATAATTTCCAGTGTAATGGTTCGTTATCGCTGCATTTCAGCATCAACAGCAGTAGGGGTTGGAAAACAGTTTTAGGATCATCTTCTTCACATGTTCTGTTAGTGCAATGGCTCTCACTGTGCTTAGAGCCGAATTTTGCATGTGCAGGAAAAAGTGCCCCCTTATGAAGCTGATTTGAATCCCCTACAAACAGTTCAGTTCCAGGTAGACCTTCCTAATACTCTCCTGCCCTTGCAGAAAACTATACCTGCTCACCTGCCATAGGGTTCTCTACACGAGTGGGAGACAAGGGCAGGGGTGGCTCTCACTGGGTATAATATGAGCTCCTCCTGCTTCGGCAGGGGGATTGGACTAGATGATCTTTCGAGGTCCTTTCCAATCCCCAACATTCTGTGATTCTGTGATTTGCTATATTCTTTTTCTGTCCTGATTGGGCGGCCATCATTGCCTCGCTGGCACAGAGTCATGCTTTCTCTATCCCCAGAAATCTCTGTAAAAAAAGATTGATCTGTCGTTTCACTCAGGATTTGTAATATGCCACTCTCTAGACATCTGTTTTCACAACTACACTCAAAAATAGCTTCTACTAAGACATTTAATGAAATTCAATGAGCTTTTTTAAAAATGACAACAAACACAAGGCACAGCCCTTGGTTATTTGTGCAATACATTGTAGCTAAGTGAGTTTGATATGACAGTCATACCAATAATACAACACAATGCTATAGTAGATATAGAGACAGAAGAGCTCAGGAATGATATGTTGGGACAGGTCCTTGAACCCCTCTCTGTAAGCAGTCAAGGATATGTGTGTCGTTTCCAGGCTTTTGAACGTTGTCATTTGCAGGAGTGTGGAGAGGTTAAAGGGCTATAGCTGCAATAGTAGCAGCTCAGCCAGTGTTGTAAGTTATAATAATTAATACATTTTTTACAGGCTTTGATTCTGCAAAGTACTGCATATCTCCTTGGGGATGCAAAGTGCCCTTAACTCCCACTGGCACTGGTAAGAGTTGAGACTTGTTTAGCCCTCCTCTGCTGCCTTCACAAGAGCTCTTAGAGCTCTTTTGTTGTTACTCCCAGGCAAAGCATATAGCTGAGGCTTTTAATATTCACCAGTGTGATCAAACTCAGGTATCTGGTGGCATTACAGAATAGGTTTCAAGCACTGCTTCTGTTTTTGCAAGTGCCAATTACTATTGCATTCTTTTGTTGTAGGTATCTTTCTCTTGTTCTTAGCATTAATCCACCTACTCCAATTTCATGAATTAAAAAGGGAGACTCAATCAATTAAAGTAATTGAGACCATCATTTCATCACCTTTCAATAGGACAAAGTCTCTGTCTTTGCTGTAGGTACTTAAGTAGCATGGTACTGACAAACATTACATGCTCCTAGAGCTGGTTTGTCACATCTCACAAGAGAGAGACCGTTCTCCAGCAATGTAGAGCAAGAATGTTCAAAATTATTTTGGAGTGGAACAAGTATGTAATTTATTCTACCTCAGAAATGCATGGGGAGCAAAAGATGGTGTAATTCACCAGAAGAAGAGGTGATCATGTGTTGTACATGTGTTAGTATATAGAAATATGTTACAGTAATTTTTACTTGAAATTTCTCAGCGCTTTTAATCTTTATGCTTCTTAAGTTTCACAAGTGAACAAAGAAATGTCATCCTGGGCACCAATTATTGCTGAATTTCTCACTCATATTTGATGAAGTCAAGAAACTTAACCCTGCTTCCTGTCTACATGGTTGTTGGCAGCTTTGGGCGCTTATAATGCTTTTAAGCTGCAGAATTACTGTCATTGCTTCTGTTACCAAGAAACCAATTTGGGAAGAGAGTTAATCATCCATCAAATAAATTGATGGTACTTGCAATGTGTGGTGGATGAAGAGTCATTGCTGTGCACCTATAGTATAGGGAAGCAAGAAGTCAAGTAGTGATGACAGATGTGAAATAGTTTAGGGCCATAAGACCATTACTTAATTTCAAGATTTTAATAGTAGGTTCTTTTCCTCCTTTATACTGCAATTTACATCAGGTACCAGCCTTTCAGGTGTATTGTGGACTCAAAAAAACAAAACCCTCATCCTGAGCCTCTGGTATAATCTGTGCACAAGTGAGTAAGCAGCTTGTGGGAGACAGCCACTGGCATTTTAACACTCTGCTTAGACAACAGTCTTGCCTTAGGTGTATATCCAAAAGGAGCCTGAAGCATCAATTCATTTCTGATTCTTCTCGACTCATTTCTCGTTCTTCCCACTGTCTCAGAAATGTGTGAAACACATCCTGGGTGCTCTTCTATTGCAGTAAAGATTGGAGAAGTGATCTTCCAGCTAGACACATCACTTGCAAAAACTTTTGAGCTCTCTCCTTCGACTCTCTAGAGCAGAGTGGGAGTTGAAAGGGGAGAGAGCTTGTGGTCAACAACCCGATGAGACTCAGAAGAATGAACCAGGCAGCTACGCAACCATAATAGGTTTATATTATCACACATTATTTGTAGCTGTGAGAACTCATTCAGTTGCCAAGAACCTACACAGGCTCTGTATTTGCATGTGAGTTTTGCTGAGTATTGAGGGATTCTGGTTGACTCTCCCAAGGGTTTTTTTTTATTTTTGCATTTTCTATTGAGTAGATGGTGGCCCTATTTAGCAAATGTTTTGTGAGAGAAGGGTTAAAATAGTGCTACCTGTATTTGTTCACTCTCTTTCTACCAGGGATTACAGTCATGTTTTATTTGCCATTTTTAACTATCTTGTGTTGGGGTTTTTTTGTTTGGTTGTTTGTTTTAACTTGATGGACCAATTACTGGAAAGGAAATAGTCTTTTCTTATGTCACCAACAAGATAACCTAGAAGCAGCAATGTAAAACAACAAAAAAAGTATTATAACAGTATCCTGTGTTAAAGATCCTGGCAGCCTAAGGGGAGGGGGTTATTTATTTTGAGGTTTGTTTTTTGGCATGATTTACAGATTAGCAAACTCCATGCTGATTCTTGTTACTGAGCTGTAGTTTATCTCAAGTACTACACTAACTAAAACATCTTTTCTTATAACTATGTTTCTGATTTTTAGCATGACTAGGTCTTCACACTGAGATTATATTACTTTTTTTTTTTTTTAACTTGAGAAATATTTGATACATGTTGTAAACCACTAAGGGCAAACAAGTAATACAATAAACTGGTTTTGACCATGATCTATAGGAGTTGCTCAGGTTGTGAAGTTTCAGTCATGTTTAGATAAATTAAAGGCATCTCTTATTCACATTTAAAATACACCAAATGCATTGTCCAGGCATTCAAGTCATGGAACTGTTCACATTAACTGTATTTATTCCTTTTCTAAGTATTACTCAGAGGCTAGATAAGTAGTAATATTATACTCCAATGAGCATATGTATGCTGCAGTGCTTTTCGGAGAGATTTTGTTCAGTGATTAGGTTTCCTTGATCCGCCCAACTGCACATCAAAGGAAGCTATTTCATTTAAATACTCTGTCTACCAATATTAAATTCATTGAATAGGTGAAGCCCCCTTACATATCAGATGTTTTAAAACTATTTGGGGATTATATTTAAGCCACTGTAACACTATTTATGTCTAAAGGTACATCAGCATCTGTTGTGGCATAACAACCACAGATGAAAGGCAGAGAAGATAAAAGGCAAAGAGAATGTTATTAATTAACTGTGGATATCTAATGGGCCCCATTTCCAGTCCAGTCTCTTGAAAATAACTGGTGTGCAGAACAGGCTACAGATGGATTGACTGCAGCACACATGGCTGCAAATAACTGATGCACATATCTTGGGTTTTTACTTGTTGGATGACTGGCTTATGGGAATGGAATGACTCACAGTTGTGACACAGAAACATAAAGAGATACTGGTGCAGTGGTACATCTGTAGTAATGACTCAGCTTTAGGTCCAGATGGGAGGCAATAGTTGCTGGCCGCAGCTGAACATTGCAAGAGACAGGGGTTCTTTTCCCATTTCATGTCTGTTTGATGCCTGAGTGGACTTTTGATGTCTTACTGAGGTCTCCAGTTGTTTTTATAAATAATTATAAGCCCAGTGACACCTGGTACTTGCTGTTTTTTTATTGTTTTACTGTCTCTGTGAGGCTCAGTTTTACCCTTTGAATAAGTCAGCCACCTGGCACAGCTTATTTGGTTTAAAGTCAGCAGAGGTCTATCACATATCTGACTGGAAAAAAACAACACAGGAAAATAGGAATTTCTTTCCTAAGTGATGCAAACTAGTCCAATGTCCCCTTTCTCACAGTAGCTTGAGGCAGATGTATCAGAAAAAAAAAATGTGTTCAAATTGTGCAATAAGCAAATAGACAGGAATTTGGTACATACACAACATTGTCCTTTGAAGACCACTTCAAAGCCACCTTCAGAACCAGAGAAATTCCCTACAGCAGCAGACAGCAGGGTCAGAAGGAATGCTACAGAGAAAACAGGACCTTTTGTATCCAAAGCACACATGGATTCTTAATATGCTGGTCAGTGGCTTGGGTTGCCAGTAGACACCATATGTAGGGAGAGCAAGTGAAGCAGAAAGCAAGCCATGCACAGCTACCATCAAAATCATCCATCACAGCTGCATAGATCTTCCCATTAGGTCTTCTCCTGATCTTTTGCAGACATCAGCTTAAGTTTTGAAATATTTAAGCTTTAGAAACTTTTGTGTGATTAATTATGGTAGCTCTAGGTATTGTTGCTGTCTGTATAAATGTCCAATCCTTTGGAGACCTCGTCAAGTTATTAGCTTCATCACTTTCCTGTGGCAGAGATTCTGCAGTTCTGTTCAGGATGGGTCAGTATGAAAAAAAAGGTACTTGTTTTGTACTTTTGCCTGTTGATTTCCATAGAGCAGCCAAAGTTTTGAATTCTAAGAAACTGAGCAAAGAATTACTCTTTTCCTGATATTGGAGCTTGTGTTTATGTGCACGAGTGTCATGATTGAATAAGAGCATCTTGCACACGTGGAACTGGAAGCAGTCTGATATTTCTTCACTCCTGGAAAGCTTTTTCTAACATTCCAGGAGAAATCCACTTGCTGTACCAATAAGACTTGCCTATGGTTTTGCTCTGAGAGGAAGAAATGTTGATGCCAGCCTTCACCCTAAACCTTTCTTATGAAAAGCCAATATACAGGCTAATGCAAAAAATCTGTTGAGTTGACGGTGCCCTGCCCTGCTGAGAAAGCCCTCTGCACGTTTGTTTACCACCCTCCTCAACAAAGGAAACAGCAAATGAGGCCTTTTTTTTTTTTCCTTTAGTTGCAACAGAGATGCTGCTTTAATGTCATCTCTGCCTTTTTCTGTGCCTGACTGGCTCTTGAGAGCCGGCTGTGCTGTCAGCCAGCACAAAGCCCGTGTTTGGGCAGGTGGTGCACTGCTGACACTGGAATAGCTTCAATAGCAGGAGAGGTGGCGACATGCCCACCGATTTCAGGTCTGTTTGAGGTTACTAGGCCTGATATTAAAGGCTACAAAGAATGAACAGCTTTAATGAACCATCACTTTCATCATTTCTTCACGTTTGTTATGACAATGTCTTGGTTATGACAATGTCTTTTGGGTACAGAATCAAAAAGAAGATCTGAGAGACAGCTTTTCAGTTGTGTTACCCTTTCACATACTCCCCTGAATCAAAGCTTAACACTCTAACTTGTGCTAGATACTGACCACCACCCTTCACACTTGCATACTTTGCACTCCCTCATAGGAAATATCAACAGCTGGGTGCTGAAATATTTCAGAGTCATTATTTTCAGGGTCATGAGCATCACAGCAAGCTCCAGTGGTTGAACGCTTGAGCATTTTTCCTGACATATTTTATCCATCTGAGAACCTGCTGTTACATAAAATGTAATTTGAAGTATGGTACTTCATTAGATGATTTTACAGTCTTCCAACCACCCAAAAGCTTTGATGTAGAAGATAATTAGTAAGAAATTATGAGGAGATAAAGCATGGGTGGGCAGACAAGGCTAATGAGTCACAGTCAGCAGAAAGTGTGAACTGAAGTAGTTTGCTGTCATTAATAGCCCAGGCATATTCCTGTTGCATTTCTTCCCCAGGTATGAGAGGAAGATAGTGAGAAGACACATTCTCAGAGTCAGTTCTAGTCTTCCTGTGTGGTCTGTCAGACAGCAGGATCATTGCTGAATCACAGTACCTTGATTTCTGAAAATCTCAGGTCATAAAAATCAGATTGATTCCAAAATAAACAATGGTTTGAATGGTTGTTTTCCTCCATAGTCTGAAAGATTCAAAATAGGTTTTTTGTTTGAGGGTAGTAGTATCCGTGTTAAGATGCTGAGCTTCATTGCTAAGTGCTGATTTGAGCCTCCTTTCAGACTTCTGGCAGACTTTGTGATTGTGCTGGGGGTAGTATTGAGCTTCATCATAAATTTAAACATATGTGCTGCCTCTGTGTCCCCCTAGTCTCTTCAATCTCTTTCCTCTTATCTATTGCTTCATCAGAGAAGGAAAGAATCACTTAAAAGTAATCATTTAATGTTGAAAAACCAAGGATTTCCATGCCCGTCATGACCCATCAGAACAGGTATCACCAGGTCACAGCAAAATTCTGTTTTCATTTGAGGCAGCAAAATTTTCTTTGATTTTTTTTTTGTTTATTTGTCAGTTTTTTAATTATGAACAGGTATCACCAGGTCACAGCAAAATTCTCTTTGTTTGTTTTTGTTTATTTGTTGGTTTTTTGTAATTATTTTTTAAATGTTGCTGAAGATTTTTTGCTTTATATAGAGTATCAAGGCAGCTGGTCATTTTCAGATTCCTTATATTTTCCTTGGCTCCTGTCCATAACCTAGTTCAGAAGAAACTATAGTGTATGTTGAAACCAAAGATACCATTAATTAAGCAGATAATTGTCCAGAAGCACATCCCATGGGTCTGTTGTTTAAGGAAAAAAAAAAAAAAAGTTATTAAATTGGAAGGACAAAATTAGGAAAGGATTTGGCCTTAGCTTTCTGTTGAGATTTTGTTTCCAGCTATTAGTGTGCTCCTTTAATTCAGCAGAAGGTGGTTTTAGAGTACATTATACTTTAATAATCTCTTCCCTGATGCTAATAGTGCCCTTACCATTTCCCTTGCAGTTCATCCGTATTCTGTTGCTGATATAACTTGCAGATATTGTGTCTTACAGTCACAAAGCCACTTTCCTGAGGAGTTAACAGGTTATCAGCTCTTGTAGTCATTTTTAATCATTGTGAAGAATCATATCTTTCTAATAAGGCAAGTGATTAATTATCATGCCCTTTTTATCAGCGTAAAGCTTGTCAGGGGTGTAGTGGCTTTCAATTATAACCTTTCAAGGTTTATGTTGGTAGAATTCAGAATATTCAGAGAGACAAACCCATAGTTAGGCAGACTTTTTCTTTGTACAAACTATTATCACTTATTGTTCTATTTATTTACAAATAAAGACTAGATATCCTCCATGGAATGTATGAGAAAATAGTAAGAAATTCCATTAACCCAATACTGAAGAAAAATTTGACATCAGAAGCTTAATGGAAAGAGAACTATATTATCCATTTATATGACTACTGAATAAGAGCCCTTCATAAGCCTAAAATAAATGAAATACCAGTATGAAATTAGGAATATGTTTTTCATTTATAGAGCATTCTGAAGCAAGATGCTTTTGTCTTTTTTTAATAGCCTCACTTCAGACTCAATTGTTACAGATTACTGTGGAGATGGAATGGACCTATACAGCAGCACAGGGAGAGAGGCAGGAGAACAGTGCCTGATAAGCCAAATAAAGCGGCAGGGAACTTGACACAGAGAGTGTGGAACTGCTTTCTGGCAAGCTGTATTGCTTCCTTCTCTGTAAATCTGTAGGAAGCTTTGGCAAAGTTGTTGAGGCAATATCAGATCCAGAAGTACTGAGTATCTCTCAAAATCCATGTCACTTGGGGTGGCCACAAATACCTCCATATCAAAATCCTGGTGCTCATCATGCTAACTGATGTTTTCCATGGGCACATCAGGTAGCCCTGGTACAGTCCTCTTCTATCCTTTGCCTAGGGAAATAAATACATACATGCCTCTTGCTGCTTTGGGAATTTTCAAGTGTCCTTCGAGTTGCCTTTTGTGTCCGCTCTGCTCCTTGAGATGCCCCTGTTTTAACACTATGCTTGACAAGCTCTTTAACCCGCTCAGTGGGAATATAAACTCTGCTTTTTCACTGTGGTGTGAAGGTTTCCTCCACAGAGGAGAAAAACACAACCCTTTTGAGTATTTACATAAATATCAGAAGGATTTGGAGGGACACGAATCTCCTTCAGCAGTAATCACATTTTTTGTTGCTATTAGTATAACAAACCAAAAATAATTTTGCATTTTGCTTAGAGTATTTGTTTTCCCCAAGGAGACTGTTCATGCCATTAAAAACACTGTATGTGAAACAAATAAAAATACAACAGAAGAAAGAATGGATATTTATACTGTCAGCATTCAGAGCATTATGGAATCTTTTTTTATTTTTTCTATTTAAATTTAAATAACCAACAAATAATGAACTTTTGTGTTGAGAAGGTGTTCTTAGTGATGAAGCCTGCCACTAGGCATGGGGATGTGGGGATGCTTCTACCAGTCTATAAATCTTCTGATCCAATGCTGACTTCAAGAAGAGTTGTTGGAAGGCATATTCCCCTGTCTAGCATATTTTGAAGGGATAGTTAGCTAAAAAAAAAGTCAGTGTTTCCTGATAGAGGGAAAAGGAGGTCTGGAATTTGATTTTAGATTGACATCTGGGAGAGACTTTTTTCCCAAGGTTGCATCTTCTATTTGTGAATTGCTCACCCCAAATATGAAATACTTATGCAATTGCAGTACTTCTAAGAGTATTATTTGTCTTTTTATGGTTTCTGCAACACAATTCACTTTCTGTCACTTCCTGTAGCTGATGTCCACTAAACTAATTGTATTCAAACCTCACTATGATTTATTAATGCCATGTGTGAAGTCTAGTTTGCCTATTAATTCTAATTCTTCCACCTGTTGATACTGGTTCTTTCACTTCTTTCTTGTAGGGAATGTAGTGTGGCTGTAAGTGATCTCTCACCTTGTTTGAATTCTGCATACAGATGGGAAATTCTCCTATCGTCCACCAAACTTTGCAGTTGCAGGAAATTTTCATGTCCTGTTTTTTTTCCTCCCAAGCCCCAGTGCAATCTAGCAGGCACCATACTATTCATTGCTTGGCTGGCGATGCAAGAGAGAGGATGCTCTGAAATTGCTTCCCAGTACATCTCTGCAATAGATCAGCATGAAGCTCTGAGATGAGGAGTGTAACCTGCATCTCCTCTAAGATTTACTATGTCATATTCAAGGCTCTATTCACTTTTCTGTGAATATACAGGGATTTTTCTAGTCTACAGCACAAATAAAATAAACCTCTCTTTAATCCTGTCAATACCAGTCCTTCAAATAGCCATTAGTGGCCATTCTCCTGGTGCCTGAGGTCTTTCTCATGTGCAGCTGCATCCAGAAGCTTCCAACTTTTGCAAATATAGAGTGCAGCACACAATTTGGCTAATTCATGGTGACAGAGAAGCAAGTTTCAGTGAACTGGCAGCCAGAGACACTAGAATTCTCTGTCTAGCTCCTTATATTCTCCATATTTCCTCACCTTAGACTGATAAACCTCTTGCTTTCATTTTCCCACAGGCTAAAGTGAAGCTCCTGCAATTTTTTTAAGGTTCTTGAAGGATTAGTAAAGAAATTTTAAGTCTTCTTAAGGTGCTAATAGTGTTAGATTGTATCTATCAGAACAAGCCACCGACTCTGATAGATAACTGAAGTATAAAAGCTCAGGTTAAGAAAGTCACTGTGATTTACACAGTCTAAAGAGGGAGTCCATAATAATGCTTACCAGACTTTTAAACCTCCATACTCAGAAGATATGCAGAGATAGGTCCTTCGATGTCAGGTGCAGGGCTGAGCATACTGCTTCTTTAGTAAGTAATTATGGTACCTGTTGATGTATTTGCTGACTGAATTGAAAGCATAAGTGCTTTTGGAACTTTTTTAGTGAGTAATTGAAGATAATGTACCCTTCTTTTTCTCCCCATCTAAGGAAACACTTTAAAAGCTGCCCAAATGAAATGGCTGAAGGACAAAATTTGTGGATTCTTCACAAGTCAATTGTGTGAGACTCCCTCTAGTTGAATTTTTTTCTCATGGTAGCATTGTTAGCAATTAAATATTTTTAATAGCATTACCTCAGTAACATAGGAGCCAGCCAAAGTTGTCGCATTTGTTTCCCCTATGGATTGTTGCGTGATCAGTGGGGTGCATCATCACAGCAGCAGGGATTCATCTATCTACATTTAGGTGTCTGTTACCGAGTATCTGATTGTCTAGATTCTGTTTCTCACTGATACAGGCAAGTAGATACTCTTGGGTGCAATTCATCTCATATTCAGATAGCTGTCAAAAACCAAGTCAGAGGAGTAGTTAGGTTTTAGATGCCTACAGTGTAGGAATCTAATGTTAAATGAGACTGTTTTCCACCCAGTATGTTTATGTCTTGACATTTTTACATCAACATAATTTCCCAACTGGCAGTTGTCAAACACTGGAGAATTTGAAATTTTTTTTTGAACTGGAATGGAAGTGTGACTGAGTCAGATTTAAGCGATATAAATGTTTTCATTTCTCGTTTTAGTCTCTCAAATGGAGAATCTTACAGTTTTGTCTTTTGTCCCTTTGAATTATATAGGCTATAAGGAAATGTGGAACACAATGTATTAAGGGACTACACTCCCTTACATGAAATAAACACCAAGCACTTCAAATTGCCTCAGCTATTAGAAGAAAATGCTTTCGTTTGAAAGCGTGTTATTGAAATGGCAATTCCCATCAGCATTAGCAGCCCCTGCACAGAAAAGCTGTGTGTAATACCTTTCCATACAACTGATTTCTCGAAGCAAACATTCAGCCAGCCACCTTGAATAAGAGTCTAAATTGGACATATAGCTTACAAGCTAATACTTAAAATAAGAACATCTGATCAATGTTTTCCCAGGTTTTTAGCAAGTGAATACTCTAAACATTGTAAACGCCAAGTAGCATTTGAAACAAAAAATTCTGAGGCATATACAATTAGAAAACAGACCACAGGAATGTTAATTAGGGCCACATCCTGAGTAACTGGGCAGCGCTAGCCACACGTTCTTGTGGCTTCTTATAATCGGAGTTGCTTGGAACTGAAAGTTCAACTTGTATTAATGAGGGAAATCATTCTTTATGCTGTACATCAAGATGGTAAAATGTGTATTCACCAACTAGACTACAGGTAGGAACATAACAAATTCAGAGGCTCTCAAAATAGCAACCTTCTGTACCTGCCACAGCTAAAAGCTATGCCATCATACCATGCCTTCGGTGTTGGATGCCTACTTTGCAAGTCCAGTTTTGTAATGCCTCACCAAGCTCATGCTCCTTTCCCAAGAATTGGTGTGACCACATCTGCTTACTGGAGTTCTGCCTTCTGGTTGAAAGCACCCTTCTACTTTATCAGTGTCTCTTCTACACATACTGTAATGGATATCCATCAGTAAGTGCAGCTTATTCTTTTCGTTTCCTCCTAATTTTCTTGGTAATCTGTTGGTCTGAATCACTCGGATTTTCAATGGTGCATTCAGTTGACTAACTGGTTTTGATACATTTGAGTTTTCAGAAGAATAGATTCAAGACTAAGAAGGCATTTTTGATGCTATTTTATACATATGGTACCAAAATAGTATTCCAGTTCTTCTGTAGATTCAAGATCCTATCACTTGAGATCAATAGAAATCTCTGGATAT
>NW_010304668.1:0-1001 GCF_000700745.2 Antrostomus carolinensis | reverse complement strand
GCCAGGCCACCACTGCTGGGGATGCATTTTTAGAGGACAGAAGAAGTGGTGCATTGCAGAAATGGAGTTCTCACGAGAAGAGACGAACTAAATGCACCGTGAGATGACAATGCGGGGAAACTGAGCCAAGGGGCACTGGTGCTGCACCATTGCGTGCACAGTCCTCAGAGAGACATGGGTCTTCTGTCTCTCCCCCTTTTCTGTGGGCGCAGATCTGGATGTGCTGCAGATATGATGGTGGGAGAAAGGGGAGATTCCAACTGAAGTCCCTAGAGCATCCCTGAGGGTCAACCTTCAGTCCATACCTGACCCAAGATGGGAGGTTACTGGAGCAGCTTTCTGTCCTTTGTCATCTGTGTTGTGATTCGGTACCTGCCTGCTGCAGTCCCTCGGTGCCTGGTGTGGGCAGTGAGTCCCCAGAAGAGCAGCCTGGTGAAGCTATCATGCTCTTGTCTTCCAGTTTAATCACAGAGTGCCACTGCAGCTCTCCTCCGAGCTGCAGCCAGACAGCATCCTCTTCGTCCATCTGCAGCTGGCTGCAGGTAGCAACCCAGTGGCTCTCAGCATGATCCTTCAGAACACCACCAGGATGATGCTGGATACCATCCGTCCTCACAAGGGCAAAATGAACAAAGGCCTCCTGTTTGATAAAGTGAGAGTGGGGGAAGAAATCGCCTTGCCCCATCCCAAGAGGGCGGGCAGTGAGCCAGAGGGAGGGATTTCTTCTTGGGCATAGTAGCAAGATGTGCCGCATCTGTCCTTGGCAGGGCTGCGCCTTCCTCTGTGTGTTTGGGCTCAGTGGAGAAAAGCTGCCCTACAAGAGCCTGCATGCCTTGCAGGGCGCGATTCAGATCTCTTACTTGTGCTCCATGATGCTTCATGATGCTCGAGGGAGTCCAGTGAGTGTGTGGTGGGGGCAGAGAGGTGCATGTTGCCCGGGACAGTGCAAGGGGGTTCACCGGAAAGAGATGTGCCTTCTCGCTCGCCCTCCTGAGTCCCTG
>NW_010304667.1:0-1411 GCF_000700745.2 Antrostomus carolinensis | reverse complement strand
TGGGTGCCCCCGGAGAGGGGGGGGATCTGCGCAGCAGCAGCTGCTCTGCCGTTGTAAGCCCTGGTCATTGCTCAACCCTCTATTCAGCTCCAAAGCTGATGTATTTAAGCTGGGAAGGGACTTTTTACAAGGGCAGGCAGTGATAGAGCAAGGGGAAATGGGTTTAAGCTGAAAGAGGGCAGGTTTAGATTAGATATTAGGAAGAAGTTCTTCACTGTGAGGGTGGTGAGACAGTGGAACAGGTTGCCCAGAGAAGCTGTGGCTGCTCCTCCCTGGAAGTGTTCAAGGCCAGGTTGGATGAGGCTTTGAGCAACCTGGTCTAGTGGAAAGTGTCCCTGCTGATGGCAGGGGGATTGGAACTGGATGATCTTTAAGGTGCCTTCCAACCCAAACCATTCTATGAGTAACAGTTTTACTCCTCTTTTAAACCTCTTAAAATAATGTGAAACAGCGGTTGGGTAAATAAGACCAAGGATCCCTCTCTCCTTTATTATTTTAATCATGAGCATGTCTTACAGCAGCACCAAGCCTTTCCCCACAGCAGTCTGGGAGCAACTGGAAGGCACAGCTACTTTTTTTCCTCTCTATATGTTTATCCTACTAAGACTACTCCACTGTTCCAGCTGGATCATAAAAATCCCTTCCAGGCTTAGACTTGATTTACAAGGTCACAACCTAGGAGCCATTTATTTATTTGTTTACACGCTGTTTATTTAACCCCGACTAAAGGCCACACACCAGCATGGACCTGCTGCTTGGCACACCATTCCCTCGCATTCCCATGGACTTTGCTGATCGTCATCTGCTGGACCAAAACATAACCCTCTTTGGTGGGAAGGGCAGGAGGCATGGCATCTTCAAGAACAGAAGGAGAGCTTATACTGAATGAAAAGCAGAAGAATTGTGACTAGGAATACTTGTCCAGGAGTGGTATCTGTAATACTGATTTAAAAAAATAATCTGAAACCAGGTTAGGGCAGTAGTACTTTGGGGTTGTGTTGGGTTTGTGTGTGTGTGAAGGGGTGGCTGGTTTTTTTCTGGTAGTGGGGGAAGGACCACCTTGTGAGAGTGAAAAGCTCCCCTGGCTCCAATGAGGACTAGAGAAACGCCTCTGTGAGTCTGTATTTGTGAGGGGAAGGACCGTCTTGAAAAGAAGAAGGTGAAGAGAACCTGCAGGAGAGGCCATTGACCTGAACAAAAGATGACCATCGGCCAAAACAAAGAGAGAGCTTCATTGCCAAGCGGAAAGAGGAGAAGGGGGAGGACAGAGAACCTCAGACACTCAACCGCATGGAACAGGAGAAGGTAAAGGAGGTCCCTGTAGTCCACGGAAGTTCAGCGGCGGAGCAGAAACCCATGTGTAGATCATGGAGGACTCCATGCTGGAGCAGAGAGGCTGAGCCTGAGGGCA